>NC_042957.1:738011-800511 GCF_901001165.1 Salmo trutta | reverse complement strand
ATCATTTGAATCAATTGGAGGTGTACCTGTGGATGTATTTCAATGCCTACCTTCAAACTCAGTGCCTCTCTGCTTGACATCATGGGAAAATCAAAAGAAATCAGCCAAGACATCAGAAAAAGATTTGTAGACCTCCACAAGTCTGGTTCATCCTTGGGAGCAATTTCCAAATGCCTAAAGGTACCACGTTCACCTGTACAAACAATAGTACGCAAGTATAAACACCATGGGACCACGTAGCCGTCATACCGCTCAGGAAGGAGACGCGTTCTGTCTCCTAGAGATGAACGTACTTTGGTGTGAAAAGTGCAAATCAATCCCAGAACAACAGCAAAGGACCTTGTGAAGATGCTGAAGGAAACAGGTGAACTAGTATCTAAATCCACAGTCAAACGAGTCCAATATCGACATAACCTGAAAGGCCGCTCAGCAAGGAAGAAGCCACTGCTCCAAAACCGCCATAAAAAAGCCTGACTACGGTTTGCAACTGCAGATGGGGACAAAGATTGTACTTTTTGGAGAAATGTTCTCTCGTCTGGTTAAACAAAAATAGAACTGTTTGGCCACAATGACAATCGTTATGTTTGGAGGAAAAAGGGGGAGGCTTGCAAGCCAAAGAACACCATCCTAACCGTGAAGCACGGGGGTGGCAGCATCATGTTGTGGGGGTGCTTTGCTGCAGGAGGGACTGGTGCACTTCACAAAATAGATGGCATCATGAGGGAGGAAAATCTTGTGGATTTATTGAAGCAACATCTCAAGACATCAGTCAGGAACTTAAAGCTGGGTCACAAATGGGTCTTCCAAATGGACAATGACCCCAAGCATACTTCCAAAGTTGTGGCAAAATGGCTTAAGGACACCAAAGTCAAGTTATTGGAGTGGCCATCACAAAGCCCTGACCTCAATCCTATAGAAAATGTGTGGGCAGAACTGAAAAAGCCTGTGTGAGCAAGGAGGCCTACAAACCCGACTCAGTTACACCAGCTCTGTCAGGGGGAATGGGCCAAAATTCACCCAACTTATTGTGGGAAGCTTGTGGAAGGCTACCCAAAACGTTTGACCCAAGTTAAACAATTTAAAGGCAATGTTACCAAATACTAACTGGGTGTATGTAAACTTCTGACCCACTGGGAATGTGATGAAAGAAATAAAAGCTGAAATAAATCATTCTCTCTACTATTATTCTGACATTTCACATTCTTAAAATAAAGTGGTGATCCTAACTGACATAAGACAGGGAATTTGTACTTGGACTAAATGTCAGGAATTGTGAAAAACTGAATTTAAATGTATTTGTCTAAGGTGTATGTAAACTTCCGACTTCAACTGTAGATCATAGGAATCACTTTGCTGTCATATTTATATACCTATCCAAGGCCTTTGATACTGTCGACCACCCCCTACTCATTTAAAGGTTGTCTGAAATGGGCCTCGACAATCTGTCATGCAAGTGGTTTGGGAACTATCTGTCAGACAGGACACTGTGTGCTTTCTGATAGTGTCAAGTTACCTCTATATTGCTAAAAGTGTCCCGCAGGGGTCTCTAAATTCCCGTAGATAACTTCATTACTTCAAAAAGCTCTGTTGCACAAGCTTCCAACATAAAGTATATATAAATAAGTATGTGGACACCCCTTCAAATTAGTGGATTCGGCTATTTCAGCCACACCTGTTGCTGACACGTGTATAAAATTGAGCACACAGCCATACAATCTCCATAGACAAACATTGGCAGTAGAATGGCCAAACTGAAGAGCTCAGTGACTTTCAACGTGGCACCATCATAGGATGCCACTTTTCCAACAAGTCAGTTTGTAAAATTTCTGCCCTGCTAGAGCTGCCCCAGTCAACTGTAAGTGCTGTTATTGTGAAGTGGAAACATCTAGGACCAAAAACGGTGTTTATATTTGCGTACTATTGTTTGTACAGATGAATGTGGTAACATCAGCAGAAGAACTGTTTGTCGGGAGCTTCGTGAAATGGGTTTTCATAGCAGAGCAGCCGCACACAAGCCTAAGATCATCAGGCGCAATGCCAAGCGTCGGCTGGAATGGTGTAAAGCTCGCCGCCATTGGACTCTGGAGCAGTGGAAACGCATTATCTGGAATGATAAATCACGCTTCACCATTTGGCAGTCCGACCGACGAATCTGGGTTTTGGCGGATGCCAGGAGAACGCTACCTGCCCGAATGCATAGAGCCAACTGTAAAGTTTGGTGGAGGAGGAATAACAGTCTGGGCTGTGTTTCATGGTTCGGCCCCTTAGTTACAACAAACAATTACATTCTAGAAGATTCTGTGCTTCCAACTTTGTGGCAACAGTTTAGGGAAGGCCTTATCCTGTTTCAGCATGACAATGCCATCGTGCACAAAGCGAGGTCAATACCGAAATGGTTTGTCGAGATGGGTGTGGAAGAACTTGACTGGCCTGCACAGAACCCTGACCTCAACCCCATTGAACACCTTTGGGATAAATTGGAACGCCGACTGTGAGCCAGGCCTAATCGCCCAACATCAGTGCCCAACCTCACTAATGCTATTGTGGCTGAATGGAAGCAAGTCCCCAGAGCAATGTTCCAACATCTAGTGGAAATCCTTCCCAGAAGAGTGGAGGCTATTGTAGCAACAAAGGGGGGACCAACTCCATATTAATACCCATGATTTTGGAATGAGATGTTTCGACGGGCAGGTATCCACATACTTTTGGTCATGTAGTGTATCTGACTTCGCTCCCTAGGCATACAATGTCCGCGCCCCCGCGGAAATCGAATTAACATAATATTAACATCTCCATCAAAATCCGTCTGTTTAAGCTAGAGATATGTTTTTTTTGCATGGGCCGCGTCCGCCAATATCGCCCTTCCACATCTGTGGTGAAATGTATCAGAGCTAGAGCGGTGTTGGTCAGACCATGAGACATCCCATCTGCGGTGAAAGGTAACAAAGCTAGAGCAGTGTTGGTCAGACCAGGAGACATCCCATCTGAGGTGAAAGGTAACAGAGCTAGAGCAGTGTTGGTCAGACCAGGAGACATCCCATCTGAGGTGAAAGGTAACAGAGCTAGAGCAGTGTTGGTCAGACCAGGAGACATCCCATCTGAGGTGAAAGGTAACAAAGCTAGAGCAGTGTTGGTCAGACCAGGAGACATCCCATCTGAGGTGAAAGGTAACAGAGCTAGAGCAGTGTTGGTCAGACCAGGAGACATCCCATCTGAGGTGAAAGGTAACAGAGCTAGAGCAGTGTTGGTCAGACCAGGAGACATCCCATCTGAGGTGAAAGGTAACAAAGCTAGAGCAGTGTTGGTCAGACCAGGAGACATCCCATCTGGGGTGAAATGTAACAGAGCTAGAGCAGTGTTGGTCAGACCAGGAGACATCCCATCTGGGGTGAAAGGTAACAGAGCTAGAGCGGTGTTGGTCAGACCATGAGACATCCCGAAAATCGGTCTTCTCACAAAAATGTCTGTAGCGTCCGGACGGTTTTGCCTACAGAACTATTATGACCACTCTATTGAAAGATGAGACTTACGAACACGATGATGTTCTCCGCTTCTCCGGTCCCCAGTACCAGTTAAAACAATTCATGGAAGTATATATATATATATATATATATATATATATACATGTCCCCCAAAAAATATAAATAGTTTCCTGATCTTTCTTGTAAGACAGACACTTCACAACAAACTTCCTGTTGATAGTAAAAATACATCTGTTGTATCATGTAGTGAATCTGTTATTCAATGTGTTTCTATGGGCTAATAGCAGTAATCTGTTATTCAATGTGTTTCTATGGGCTAATAGCAGTAATCTGTTATTCAATGTGTTTCTATGGGCTAATAGCAGTAATCTGTTATTCAATGTGTTTCTATGGGCTAATAGCAGTAATCTGTTATTCAATGTGTTTCTATGGGCTAATAGCAGTAATCTGTTCTTCAATGTGTTTCTATGGGCTAATAGCAGTAATCTGTTATTCAATGTGTTTCTATGGGCTAATAGCAGTAATCTGTTATTCAATGTGTTTCTATGGGCTAATAGCAGTAATCTGTTATTCAATGTGTTTCTATGGGCTAATAGCAGTAATCTGTTATTCAATGTGTTTCTATGGGCTAATAGCAGTAAGGACTATCTGTTATTCAATGTGTTTCTATGGGCTAATAGCAGTAAGGACTATCTGTTATTCAATGTGTTTCTATGGGCTAATAGCAGTAATCTGTTATTCAATGTGTTTCTATTGGCTAATAGCAGTAATATCACATTCTATGTTTCATCCAATAGTTTTTTTGATACCTTACGGGGGTAAATAATCCTTAGTATGACCATTTTAAAACAATTCCATGTGTCAGCTTAGAACCCCTTATTAAAGTATAGAAATACAAAGCACCAAACCCACTCGTTGTCCCTCGTGTCTCTACCAACCTCGGTAAATCAGCCTTTAGTTTTAACGCTCCCACATGTTTGAAATAATTCACTAACCTCATTTACATCTTGAATCCCTGGTGCCAATAGCGCAGTTTAGATGAGCAATGAATTCACTGAGGTTTGCAAGTGTTTCGGTTGATTGTAAAAATTGATTTATTGAAATGTAGTTTATCTGTTGTATCTTGTAGTTTCTTTTCTGTTTTATTGAATTTTCATGTTGAGGGAAGAGGGATACAATGAACTGAAATGGTGGACATGAATGTTGGCTGGTGTGTCAGTTTCTCTGTGTGAGAGTATGAGATGTCTCAGAGTGTGTGTGTGTGTGTGTGTGTGTGTGTGTGTGTGTGTGTGTGTGTGTGTGTGTGTGTGTGTGTGTGTCAAAGACTCCAGCCACCTAAGCCATAGACTGTTCTCTCTACTACCGCATGGCAAGCGGTACCGGAGCGCCAAGTCTGGAACCAACAGGACCCTGAACAACTTCTAACCCCAAGCCATACGACTGATGAATAGTTAGTTAAATAGTTAACAGGACCCTGAACAACGTCTAACCCCAAGCCATACGACTGATGAATAGTTAGTTAAATAGTTAACAGGACCCTGAACAACTTCTAACCCCAAGCCATACGACTGATGAATAGTTAGTTAAATAGTTAACAGGACCCTGAACAACGTCTAACCCCAAGCCATACGACTGATGAATAGTTAGTTCAATAGTTAACCAAATAGTTACCATCTGCATTGACTCTTGCATAAGTGACTGCTCCTGTTGATTATCTGTTACTTTATTCCTGGTTATATGTTCATATTTACCTCAACTACCTCGTATCCCTGCACATGGACTCGGTACTGGTACCCCGTGTATATAGCCTCCACATTGACTCTGTACCGGTACCCCGTGTATATAGCCTCCACATGGACTCGGTACTGGTACCCCGTGTATATAGCCTCCACATTGACTCTGTACCGGCACCCCCTGTATATAGCCTCCACATTGACTCTGTACCGGTACCCCCTGTATATAGCCTCCACATAGACTCTGTACCGGTACCCCCTGTATATAGCCTCCACATTGACTCTGTACCGGTACCCCCTGTATATAGCCTCCACATTGACTCTGTACCGGTACCCCCTGTATATAGCCTCCACATGGACTCGGTACTGGTACCCCCTGTATATAGCCTCCACATTGACTCTGTAACGGTACCCCCTGTATATAGCCTCCACATGGACTCGGTACTGGTACCCCCTGTATATAGCCTCCACATTGACTCTGTACCGGTACCCCGTGTATATAGCCTCCACATTGACTCTGTACCGGTACCCCGTGTATATAGCCTCCACATGGACTCGGTACTGGTAACCCGTGTATAGAGCCAAGTTATCATTACTGATCGTGTATTTATTATTATGTGTTTAACTTTTCTATTATTTCTCTGTTTTCTTTCTCTCTGCATTGTTGGGAAGGGCCCGTAACTAAGCATTTCACTGTTAGTCTACACCTGTTGTTTACAAAGCATGTGAGGAATAAATGTTATTTGAGATGTGTGTATAAGAGACGTGTGAGGTGTCTGTCTGTCAGGCGCTGGATGTCGAGGCGAGACATTAACAGCTCTTGTCATTCTGCTGACACCATTTCCCATGGTGCCGCTGGCTGCTAGTGTTTGTCAACAACCCTGTCACTGTCACGACAGCCCCGACCCAGGAGCTCCACAGAGAGGGTGTGTGTGTGTGTGTGTGTGTGTGTGTGTGTGCGTGCGTGTGTGCGTGCGCAATGTCTCAGACTGCAGAACCAAAATGAGCTGTCACTCCAATTCCCAGGATGCCTTGCTGCTTAACATAGCACTGGTGTGTGGGCCGGTAAAACACACACACATACGCACACATACGCATACGCACACACACACACACACACACACACACACACACACACACACACACACACACACACACACACACACACACACACACACACACACACACACACACACACTGTGAGATAATTAAACAGAGCAGCAGCAGAGCATTGGCTCATATGCATTTTGGCCTCCGGCACCCGGTTAGGAGCTATGCCTGGAGGAGGGAGGAGAGGGAGAGAGAGAGGGAGGGAGGGAGGGAAAGGGAAGGTAAGGAGCCAATTAGCCAGCTGGATGGATGAGTGACTGACAGCCTTCTGACACACTGCTACCTGAGCTCAACACACACACACACACACACCTACACACACAGACACACACACACACCTACACACACACATTGTACCTCTTGTTTTTCTGTGAGCATGCTGGGTTTGTTTCTGTTGTTCTCTGTCTCCATGGTGATGCCCTCAGTGAGCTGGGTATTATGGGATGCTCTGAGTTGCAGGCTTGTTGTCCAATCACATCGCCTGGGGCCCTCAACTCTCCACCAATGAGAGCGCCTGCTGGGGTGTGGTCCCTCCCGCCCTCAATCCGTCTCAATCTCTCCCACCATTATTTCTTCCCTCTGTCCCTTGATCCATCATCTTATCCATCCCTCTATCCTGCCCTTTTCTAACCCAAACCATTCCTTCTTTGACTTAGTTACCTTGCTGTTGTGTTAGTTACTTAGCTTGGTATTGAGCTAGTTACCTTGCTGTTGAGTTAGTTACCTTGCTGTTGTGTTAGTTACCTTTGCTGTTAATTTAGTTACCTTGCTGTTGAGTTAATTACCTTGCTGTTGTGTTAGTTACCTTGCTGTTGTGTTAGTTACCTTGCTGTTGAGTTAGTTACCTTGCTGTTGTGTTAGTTACCTTGCTGTTGTGTTAGTTACCTTGCTGTTGTGTTAGTTACCTTGCTGTTGTGTTGGTTACCTTGCTGTTGAGTTAGTTACTTAGCTTGGTATTGTGTTAGTTACCTTGGTGTTGAGTTAGTTACCTTGGTGTTGCGTTAGTTACCTTGCTGTTGAGTTAGTTACTTAGCTTGGTAATGTGTTAGTTAACTTGCTGTTGAGTTAGTTACCTTGCTGTTGAGTTAGTTACCTTGCTGTTGTGTTAGTTACCTTGCTGTTGAGTTAGTTACCTTGCTGTTGAGTTAGTTACCTTGCTGTTGTGTTAGTTACCTTGCTGTTGAGTTAGTTACCTTGCTGTTGAGTTAGTTACCTTGCTGTTGAGTTAGTTACCTTGCTGTTGTGTTAGTTACCTTGCTGTTGAGTTAGTTACTTAGCTTGGTATTGAGTTGGTTACCTTGGTGTTGAGTTATTTTGCTGGGATGGAGAGAGATGGGGAAAGAGGGATAAATAGAGGGAGGAATATAGAGAAGAAGACATATAGGAACGGAAGGAGAGTAAATCATTTTCTTTACCATTACGTCGTAGTCCTTAAGTGTCTAGAGATGCACCAGTACGTCAATCTAAGTAACATAATAAAACATTTCCATCAAAATCCGTCAGTTTAAGCTAGAAATATCAGGTATTGGGCTTCTGCATCAGCGGTGGAAAGCGGCCAAGCTACAGCGGTGTTTGTCAGACCATAAGACAACCCGAAAATTGCTCTTCTCATGAAAACGTCTGTAGCGTCCGAACGGTTTGGCCTACAAACTCTGACCACTCTATGGAAAGGGGAAACTCTCGCAAACATGATGGTGTTCTCCACAAGTGTCACAGGACTCATCTGAAGGTAACCCATACAAACGAATGGAGGAATCAGGTGTGCTTGTCCAGGGTTACAATAAAATGGGTACTGTTGGGGGTACTGGAGGACTGGAGTTGGGAAACACTGTTGGGGTACTGGAGGACTGGAGTTGGGAAACACTGTTGGGGTACTGGATTTGGGAAACACTGTTGGGGTACTAGAGGACTGGAGTTGGGAAACACTGTTGGGGGTACTGGAGGACTGGAGTTGGGAAACACTGTTGGGGGTACTGGAGTTGGGAAACACTGTTGGGGGTACTGGAGGACTGGAGTTGGGAAACACTGTTGGGGGTACTGGAGGACTGGAGTTGGGAAACACTGTTGGGGGTACTGGAAGACTGGAGTTGGGAAACACTGTTGGGGGTACTGGAGGACTGGAGTTGGGAAACACTGTTGGGGGTACTGGAGTTGGGAAACACTGTTGGGGGTACTGGAGTTGGGAAACACTGTTGGGGTACTGGAGGACTGGAGTTGGGAAACACTGTTGGGGTACTGGAGTTGGGAAACACTGTTGGGGTACTGGAGGACTGGAGTTGGGAAACACTGTTGGGGTACTGGAGGACTGGAGTTGGGAAACACTGTTGGGGGAACTGGAGTTGGGAAACACTGTTGGGGTACTGGAGGACTGGAGTTGGTAAACACTGTTGGGTGTACTGGAGTTGGGAAACACTGTTGGGGTACTAGAGGACTGGAGTTGGTAAACACTGTTGGGGGTACTGGAGGACTGGAGTTGGTAAACACTGTTGGGGGTACTAGAGGACTGGAGGACTGGAGTTGGGAAACACTGTCCTAGATATTGGACAGACACTTCAAAACCTTATTCCTTATGATTTATTCCGCTGCTGTCCTGTCTTGACAGGTTAGCTGGCCTAACTGGCTCATCTGGCCTAACTGGCTCAGCTAGCCTAACTGGCTCAGCTAGCCTAACTGGCTCAGCGGGCCTAACTGGCTCAGATGGCCTAACTGGCTCAGCTGGCCTAACGGGCTCAGCTGGCCTAACTTGCTCAGATGGCCTAACTGGCTCAGATGGCGTAACTTGCTCAGCTAGCCTAACTGGCTCAGCTGGCCTAACTGGATCAGCTGGCCTAACTTGCTCAGCTGGCCTAACTGGCTCAGCTGGCCTAACTGGCTCAGCTGGCCTAACTGGCTCAGCTGGCCTAACTTGCTCAGATGGCCTAACTGGCTCAGCTGGCCTAACTGGCTCAGCTGGCCTGGCTCAACTGGCCTAACTGGCTCAGCTGGCCTAACTGGCTCAGCTGGCCTAACTGGCTCGGTGGGCTCAAATGGAGGCCGCTATTGAACGTTTCCAGCGTTGAAGGAGCTGACCATACCAGGCTTTACCTGACCATACCTGGCTGTACCTCACTTCACCTGGCTGTACCTGGCTGTACCTGACCATACCTGGCTGTACCTGACGATACCTGACTATACCTGACTTTACCTGGCTGTACCTGACTGTACCTGACGATACCTGACTATACCTGAACGTACCTGGCTGTACTTGACTGTACCTGACTGTACCTGGCTGTACCTGACTATACCTGACTATACCTGACTATACCTGGCTGTACCTGACTATACCTGGCTGTACCTGACTGTACATGACTGTACCTGGCTGTACCTGGCTGTACCTGGCTGTACCTGACTACACCTGGCTGTACCTGGCTGTACCTGACTGTACCTGGCTGTACCTGACTACACCTGGCTGTACCTGGCTGTACCTGGCTGTACCTGACTACACCTGCCTGTACCTGACTATACCTGGCTGTACCTGACTATGCCTGGCTGTACCTGGCTGTACCTGGCTTTACCTGGCTATACCTGGCTGTACCTGGCTGTACCTTGCTGTACCTGACTACACCTGGCTGTACCTGGCTGTACATGACTACACCTGGCTATAGCTGACTGTACCTGGCTGTACCTGGTTATACCTGACTATACCTGACTGTACCTGGCTGTACCTCACTACACCTGGCTGTACCTGGCTGTACCTGGCTGTACCTGACTATGCCTGGCTGTACCTGACTGTGCCTGGCTGTACCTGGCTGTACCTCACTACACCTGGCTGTACCTGACTATACCTGGCTGTTCCTGACTGTACCTGACAGTACCTGGCTGTACCTGGCTATACCTGACTATACCTGGCTGTATCTGACGATACCTGACTATGCCTGACTTTACCTGGCTGTACCTGACTATACCTGACTATACCTGACTATACCTGGCTGTACCTGACTATACCTGGCTGTACCTGACTGTACATGACTGTACCTGGCTGTACCTGGCTGTACCTGGCTGTACCTGACTACACCTGGCTGTACCTGACTGTACCTGGCTGTACCTGACTACACCTGGCTGTACCTGGCTGTACCTGGCTGTACCTGACTACACCTGCCTGTACCTGACTATACCTGGCTGTACCTGACTATGCCTGGCTGTACCTGGCTGTACCTGGCTTTACCTGGCTATACCTGGCTGTACCTGGCTGTACCTTGCTGTACCTGACTACACCTGGCTGTACCTGGCTGTACCTGGCTGTACCTGACTATACCTGGCTGTACCTGGCTGTACATGACTACACCTGGCTATAGCTGACTGTACCTGGCTGTACCTGGTTATACCTGACTATACCTGACTGTACCTGGCTGTACCTCACTACACCTGGCTGTACCTGGCTGTACCTGGCTGTACCTGACTATGCCTGGCTGTACCTGGCTGTACCTCACTACACCTGGCTGTACCTGACTATACCTGGCTGTTCCTGACTGTACCTGACAGTACCTGGCTGTACCTGGCTATACCTGACTATACCTGGCTGTATCTGACGATACCTGACTATGCCTGACTTTACCTGGCTGTACCTGACTGTACCTGACAGTACCTGACTATACATGGCTGTACCTGGCTGTACCTGACTATACCTGACTGTACCTGACTATACCTGGCTATACATGGCTGTACCTGACTATACCTGACTATACCTGGCTGTACCTGACTATACCTGGCTGTACCTGGCTATACATGGCTGTACCTGAAAATACCTGACTATACCTGGCTGTACCTGGCTATACATGGCTGTACCTGAATATACCTGGCTGTACCTGACTATACCTGACTATACCTGGCTGTACCTGACTATACCTGGCTGTACCTGACTATACATGGCTGTACCTGACTATACCTGGCTATACATGACCGTACCTGACTATACCTGGCTGTACCTGGCTATACATGGCTGTACCTGACTATGCCTGGCTGTACCTGACGATACCTGACTATGCCTGACTTTACCTGGCTGTACCTGACTGTACCTGACCATATCTGACTATACATGGCTGTACCTGGCTGTACCTGACTATACCTGGCTGTACCTGACTATACATGGCTGTACCTGACTATACCTGACTATACCTGGCTGTACCTGGCTATACATGGCTGTACCTGACTATACCTGACTATACTTGGCTGTACCTGGCTGTACCTGGCTGTACCTGGCTATACATGGCTGTACCTGACTATACCTGACTATACCTGGCTGTACCTGGCTATACATGGCTGTACCTGACTATACCTGACTATACCTGGCTGTACCTGGCTGTACCTGACTATACCTGGCTGTACCTGGCTATACATGGCTGTACCTGACTATACCTGACTATACCTGGCTGTACCTGGCTATACATGGCTGTACCTGACTATGCCTGACTTTACCTGGCTGTACCTGACTGTACCTGGCTGTACCTGGCTATACATGGCTGTACCTGACTATACCTGACTATACCTGGCTGTACCTGGCTATACATGGCTGTACCTGACTATACCTGACTATACCTGGCTGTACCTGGCTGTACCTGGCTGTACCTGACTATACCTGGCTGTACCTGACTATACCTGGCTGTACCTGACTATACCTGGCTGTACCTGACTATACATGGCTATACATGACCGTACCTGGCTGTACCTGACTGTACCTGACTGTACCTGGCTGTACCTGGCTGTACCTGACTGTACCTGACTGTACCTGGCTGTACCTGACTGTGCCAGACTGTACCTGGCTGTACCTGACTGTACCTGACTGTACCTGGCTGTACCTGGCTGTACCTGGCTGTACCTGGCTGTACCGGACTGTACCTGGCTGTACCTGGCTGTACCTGACAACCTGGCTGTACCTGGCTGTACCTGACTATACCTGACTGTACCTGGCTGTACCTGACTGTACCTGGCTGTACCTGACTGTACCTGGCTGTACCTGACTATACCTGGCTATACCTGACTACACCTGGCTGTACCTGACTACACCTGGCTGTACCTGACTATACCTGACTGTACCTGGCTGTACCTGACTGTACCTGGCTGTACCTGACTATACCTGGCTGTACCTGACTACACCTGGCTGTACCTGACTATACCTGGCTGTACCTGACTATACCTGCCTGTACCTGACTACACCTGGCTGTACCTGACTGTACCTGGCTGTACCTGACTACACCTGGCTGTACCTGACTATACCTGGCTGTACCTGACTATACATGGCTGTACCTGGCTGTACCTGGCTGTACCTGACTGTACCTGGCTGTACCTGGCTGTACCTGGCTGTACCTGACTATACCTGACTACCTGGCTGTACCTGGCTGTACCTGACTATACCTGACTGTACCTGGCTGTACCTGACTGTACCTGGCTGTACCTGGCTGTACCTGGCTGTACCTGACTATACCTGGCTGTACCTGACAGTACCTGGCTGTACCTGACTACACCTGGCTGTACCTGACTGTACCTGGCTGTACCTGACTACACCTGGCTGTACCTGGCTGTACCTGGCTGTACCTGACTATACCTGGCTGTACCTGACTACACCTGGCTGTACCTGACTATACCTGACTATACCTGGCTGTACCTGGCTGTACCTGGCTATACCTGGCTGTACCTGACTATACCTGGCTGTACCTCACTATACCTGGCTGTACATGGCTGTACCTGACTACACCTGGCTGTACCTGGCTGTACCTGACTATACCTGACTATACCTGGCTGTACCTGGCTGTACCTGACTACACCTGGCTGTACCTGACTACACCTGGCTGTACCTGACTATAGCAGTCGGCAGGCACAATACAATGATACCCAGCAGGAAGCTCTTCAAGTCGGCAGGCACAACACAATGATACCCAGTAGGAAGCTCTTCAAGTCGGCAGGCACAATACAATGATACCCAGTAGGAAGCTCTTCAAGTCGGCAGGCACAACACAATGATACCCAGTAGGAAGCTCTTCAAGTCGGCAGGCACAATACAATGATACCCAGTAGGAAGCTCTTCAAGTCGGCAGGCACAATACAATGATACCCAGTAGGAAGCTCTTCAAGTCGGCAGGCACAACACAATGATACCCAGTAGGAAGCTCTTCAAGTCGGCAGGCACAATACAATGATACCCAGTAGGAAGCTCTTCAAGTCGGCAGGCACAATACAATGATACCCAGCAGGAAGCTCTTCAAGTCGGCAGGCACAATACAATGATACCCAGCAGGAAGCTCTTCAAGTTGGCAGGCACAACACAATGATACCCAGTAGGAAGCTCTTCAAGTCGGCAGGCACAATACAATGATACCCAGCAGGAAGCTCTTCAAGTCGGCAGGCACAACACAATGATACCCAGCAGGAAGCTCTTCAAGTCGGCAGGCACAACACAATGATACCCAGTAGGAAGCTCTTCAAGTCGGCAGGCACAATACAATGATACCCAGTAGGAAGCTCTTCAAGTCGGCAGGCACAATACAATGATACCCAGTAGGAAGCTCTTCAAGTCGGCAGGGACAATACAATGATACCCAGTAGGAAGCTCTTCAAGTCGGCAGGCACAACACAATGATACCCAGCAGGAAGCTCTTCAAGTCGGCAGGCACAACACAATGATACCCAGTAGGAAGCTCTTCAAGTCGGCAGGCACAACACAATGATACCCAGCAGGAAGCTCTTCAAGTCGGCAGGCACAATACAATGATACCCAGTAGGAAGCTCTTCAAGTCGGCAGGCACAATACAATGATACCCAGCAGGAAGCTCTTGAAGTCGGCAGGCACAATACAATGATACCCAGCAGGAAGCTCTTCAAGTCGGCAGGCACAACACAATGATACCCAGTAGGAAGCTCTTCAAGTCGGCAGGCACAATACAATGATACCCTGTAGGAAGCTCTTCAAGTCGGCAGGCACAATACAATGATACCCAGTAGGAAGCTCTTCAAGTCGGCAGGCACAATACAATGATACCCAGTAGGAAGCTCTTCAAGTCGGCAGGCACAATACAATGATACCCAGTAGGAAGCTCTTCAAGTCGGCAGGCACAACACCAGAGCGCTGGTCACCGGCTTACTTTCGACTCATGGTGCAGCCCAATCAGCCACGCAAAAAGGTCTTGAGAGCTACCCATACTCCAGTCACCCTATTGGCCTGCAGCTACCCATACTCCTGCCACCCTATTGGCCTGCAGCTACCCATACTCCAGTCACCATATTAGGCTGTAGCTACCCATACTCCAGTCACCATATTGGGTTGCAGCTACCCATACTCCAGTCACCATATTGGGCTGCAGCTACCCATACTCCAGTCACCATATTGGGCTGTAGCTACCCATACTCCAGTCACCATATTGGGCTGCAGCTACCCGTACTCCAGTCACCATATTGGGCTGGAGCTACCCGTACTCCAGTCACCATATTGGCCTGCAGCTACCCATACTCCAGTCACCATACTAGCCTGCAGTTACCCATACTCCAGTCACCATATTTGCCTACAGCTACCCATACTCCAGTCACCATATTGTCCTACAGCTACCCACACTCCAGTCACCATATTGGGCTGCAGCTACCCATACTCCAGTCACCATATTGGGCTGTAGCTACCCATACTCCAGTCACCATATTGGGCTGCAGCTACCCATACTCCAGTCACCATATTGGGCTGCAGCTACCCATACTCCAGTCACCATATTTGCCTACAGCTACACATACTCCAATCACCATATTGGCCTGCAGCTACCCATACTCCAGTCACCCTATTGGCCTGCAGCTACCCATACTCCAGTCACCCTATTGGCCTGCAGCTACCCATACTCCAGTCACCCTACTGGCCTGCAGCTACCCATAATCCAGTCACCATATTAGGCTGTAGCTACCCATACTCCAGTCACCATATTGGCCTACAGCTACCCATACTCCAGTCACCATATTGGGCTGCAGCTACCCGTACTCCAGTCACCATATTGGGCTGGAGCTACCCGTACTCCAGTCACCATATTGGCCTGCAGCTACCCGTACTCCAGTCACCATATTGGGATGCAGCTACCCATACTCCAGTCACCATACTAGCCTGCAGCTACCCATACTCCAGTCACCATATTGGCCTACAGCTACCCATAC
The DNA here is from genome assembly GCF_901001165.1 of Salmo trutta. NCBI lineage: Eukaryota > Metazoa > Chordata > Actinopteri > Salmoniformes > Salmonidae > Salmo > Salmo trutta. The sequence continues at coordinate 785,027 of NC_042957.1, read as the reverse complement.
TCCAGTCACCATATTGGGCTGCAGCTACCCATACTCCAGTCACCATATTGGCCTACAGCTACCCATACTCCAGTCACCATATTGGGCTGCAGCTACCCATACTCCAGTCACCATAATGGGCTGCAGCTACCCGTACTCCAGTCACCATATTGGCCTACAGCTACCCATACTCCAGTCACCCTATTGGGCTGCAGCTACCCATACTCCAGTCACCATATTGGGCTGCAGCTACCCGTACTCCAGTCACCATATTGGGCTGTAGCTACCCATACTCCAGTCACCATATTGGGCTGGAGCTACCCATACTTGTGCCTACCTGGCTGAGTGATATCATGATTATTTGCATCAATCCAATTGTCATTTGTTTTGCAAACTCTGCAATGACATGAACACTACAGAAATATCGCTAACCAAACAATGGTCTGTTGCTGGTGCACACTTGCATTAAAGGGTAACTACGTACATAAATCTAAATTTCTTCTATTTTTCCAAACCTCAAGTGGTCGGTCCCTTGACGTGGCTTAAGCATTGTTGTGGACTTATGACATCCAATGTTGTTGTTTTTTCATTTTAAACGTGTGATTTTGATTTTAAAAAATTACTGAAACCAGGACAAACTAAACAGAAAAAAATGGAATTTGGAGAACAAAAACGAAACGAAATCGGACAAAACATTGAATGGATTTTTTAGGGCCCGATGTATGTTATGTTCAGTTAACTTGTGTGTCCCCCCTGGGGGCAGAGATGCTCATAGGGAAGGGTTCCCCCTTTAAGGCCAGTGGGTCCCTCTTCACACTTGTCCCCTTCCAGCCCAGAGAGGACTTCATGAACATACCACTGTCATCCAAAAAAGTTGTGAGAAAATAAAGTTGTTTTAATCTATACCGTGGTAGTTTTTACCGTGGTAGTCTATACCATGGTAGTCTATACTGTTTAAATCTGTACTGTGGTAGTCTATACTGTTTTAATCTATACCGTGGTAGTCTATACCATGGTAGTATATACCGTGGTAGTCTATACTGTTTTAATCTATACCGTGGTAGTCTATACCGTGGTAGTCTATACCGTGGTAGTCTTACCGTGGTAGTCATACCATGGTAGTCTTTACCGTGGTAGTCTATACCGTGGTAGACTTTACCGTGGTAGTCTATACCGTGGTAGTCTTTACCGTGGTAGTCTACACCGTGGTAGTCTAGTAGGAGAGTGGATAAAGGGTTAGTCTATACCGTGGTAGTCTTACCGTGGTAGTCTACACCGTGGTAGTCTACACTGTGGTAGTCTTCACTGTGGTAGTCTTTACCGTGGTAGTCTTCACCGTGATAGTCTTTACCGTGGTAGTCTCACCATGGTAGTCTATACCGTGGTAGTCTATACTGTGGTAGTCTACACCATGGTAGTCTATACTGTGGTAGTCTACACCATGGTAGTCTATACCGTGGAAGTCTATACCGTGGTAGTCTTTACCGTGGTAGTCTAGTAGGAGAGTGGATAAAGGGTTAGTCTATACCGTGGTAGTCTATACTGTGGTAGTCTATACCGTGGTAGTCTTTACCGTGGTAGTCTAGTAGGAGAGTGGATAAAGGGTTAGTCTATACTGTGGTAGTCTTTACCGTGGTAGTCTAGTAGGAGAGTGGATAAAGGGTTAGTCTATACCGTGGTAGTCTTTACCGTGGTAGTCTGAACCGTAGTAGTCTATACTGTGGTAGTCTTTACCGTGATAGTCTATACCGTGGAAGTCTACACCGTGGTAGTCTAGTAGGAGAATGGATAAAGGGTTAGTCTATACCGTGGTAGTCTATACTGTGGTAGTCTTTACCGTGGTAGTCTATACCGTGGTAGTCTACACCGTGGTAGTCTAGTAGGAGAGTGGATAAAGGGTTAGTCTATACCGTGGTAGTCTATACTGTGGTAGTCTAGTAGGAGAGTGGATAAAGGGTTAGTCTATACCGTGGTAGTCTACACCGTGGTAGTCTACACCGTGGTATTCTATACTGTGGTAGTCTACACCGTGGTAGTATATACCGTGGTAGTCTAATAGAAGAGTGGATAAAGGGTTAGTCTACACCGTGGTAGTCTACACCGTTGTAGTCTATAACGTGGTAGTCTAGTAGGAGAGTGGATAAAGGGTTAGTCTATACCGTGGTAGTCTTTACCGTGGTAGTCTATACCATGGTAGTCTACACCGTGGTAGTATATACCGTGGTAGTCTAATAGAAGAGTGGATAAACGGTTAGTCTACACCGTGGTAGTCTACACTGTTGTAGTCTATAACGTGGTAGTCTAGTAGGAGAGTGGATAAAGGGTTAGTCTATACCGTGGTAGTCTATACCGTGGTAGTCTATACCATGGTAGTCTGGTATGAGAGTGGATAAAGGGTTAGTCTATACCGTGGTAGTCTATACCGTGGTAGTCTATACCGTGGTAGTCTAGTAGGAGAGTGGATAAAGGGTTAGTCTATACGTGGTAGTCTATACCATGGTAGTCTTTACCGTGGTAGTCTAGTAGGAGAGTGGATAAAGGGTTAGTCTATACTGTGGTAGTCTGTACCGTGGTAGTCTATACTGTGGTAGTCTATACCGTGGTAGTCTATACCGTGGTAGTCTTTACTGTGGTAGTCTAGTAGGAGAGTGGATAAAGGGTTAGTCTATACCATGGTAGTCTTTACCGTGGTAGTCTAGTAGGAGAGTGGATAAAGGGTTAGTCTATACCGTGGTAGTCTATACCGTGGTAGTCTTTACCGTGGTAGTCTAGTAGGAGAGTGGATAAAGGGTTAGTCTATACCGTGGTAGTCTTTACCGTGGTAGTCTATACCGTGGAAGTCTACACAGTGGTAGTATAGTAGGAGAGTGGATAAAGGGTTAGTCTATACCGTGGTAGTCTATACCGTGGTAGTCTATACTGTGGTAGTCTTTACCGTGGTAGTCTATACCGTGGTAGTTTACACCGTGGTAGTCTAGTAGGAGAGTGGATAAAGGGTTCGTCTAAACCGTGGTAGTCTATACTGTGGTAGTCTAGTAGGAGAGTGGATAAAGGGTTAGTCTATACCGTGGTAGTCTACACCGTGGTAGTCTATACTGTGGTAGTCTAGTAGGAGAGTAGATAAAGGGTAAGTCTACACCGTGGTAGTCTAAACCGTGGTAGTCTACACCGTGGTAGTCTATACCGTGGTAGTCTACACCGTGGTAGTCTATACCGTGGTAGTCTAGTAGGAGAGTGGATAAAGGGTTAGTCTACACCGTGGTAGTCTACACCGTGGTAGTCTACACCGTGGTAGTCTATAACGTGGTAGTCTAGTAGGAGAGTGGATAAAGGGTTAGTCTATACCATGGTAGTCTATACCATGGTAGTCTACACCGTGGTAGTCTGTACCGTCATAGTCTATACCGTGTTAGTCTACACCATCGTAGTCTAGTAGGAGAGTGGATAAAGGGTTAGTCTATGTTGTGGTAGTCTACACCGTGGTATTCTGTACCGTGGTAGTCTGTACTGTGGTAGTCTATACCGTGGTAGTCTATACCGTGGTAGTATATACCGTGGTAGTCTATACCGTGGTCTTCAATACTGTGGTTGTCTATACCGTGTTAGTCTATACCGTGGTAGTCTATACCGTGGTAGTCAATAATGTGGTAGTCTATACCGTGGTAGTCTATACCGTGGTAGTCTAGTAGGAGAGTGGATAAAGGGTTAGTCTATACCGTGGTAGTTTTTACCGTGGTAGTCTACACCGTGGTAGTCTAGTAGGAGAGTGGATAAAGGGTTAGTCTATACCGTGGTAGTCTACACCATGGTAGTCTATACCGTGGTAGTCTATACCGTGGTAGTCTACACCGTGGTAGTCTACACTGTGGTAGTCTATACCGTGGTAGTCTACACCGTGGTAGTCTATACCGTGGTAGTCTATACTGTGGTAGTCTAGTAAGAGAGTGGATAAAGGGTTAGTCTATACCGTGGTAGTCTACACCGTGGTAGTCTAGTAGGAGAGTGGATAAAGGGCTAGTCTATACCGTGGTAGTCTATACCGTGCTAGTCTAGTAGGAGAGTGGATAAAGGGTTAGTCTATACCGTGGTAGTCTATACCATGGTAGTCTATACCATGGTAGTATATACCGTGGTAGTCTACACCGTGGTAGTCTTTATTGTGGTAGTCTACACCGTGGTAGTCTTCACCGTGGTAGTCTATACTGTGGTAGTCTAGTAAGAGAGTGGATAAAGGGTTAGTCTATACCGTGGTAGTCTATACCGTGGTAGTCTAGTAGGAGAGTGGATAAAGGGTTAGCCTATACAGTGGTAGTCTATACCTTGGTAGTCTAGTAGGAGAGTGAATAAAGGGTTAGTCTATACCGTCGTAGTCTATACCGTGGTAGTCTATACCGTGGTAGTCTATACCGTGGTAGTCTAGTAGGAGAGTGGATAAAGGGTTAGTCTATACCGTGGAAGTCTATACCGGGGTAGTCTATACCGTGGTAGACTAGTAGGAGAGTGGATAAAGGGTTAGTCTATACCGTGGTATCTATACCGTGGTAGTCTATACCGTGGTAGTCTAGTAGGAGAGTGGATAAAGGGTTAGGCTATACCGTGGTAGTCTATACCGTGGTAGTCTATACCATGGTAGTCTATACCGTGGTAGTCTACACCGTGGTAGTCTTTATTGTGGTAGTCTACACCGTGGTAGTCTACACCGTGGTAGTCTAGTAGGAGAGTGGATAAAGGGTTAGTCTATACCGTGGTAGTCTATACCGTGGCAGTCTATACCGTGGTAGTCTAGTAGGAGAGTGGATAAAGGGTTAGTCTATACCGTGGTAGTCTATACTGTGGTAGTCTATACCGTGGTAGTCTAGTAGGAGAGTGGATAAAGGGTTAGTCTATACCGTGGTAGTTTATACTGTGGTAGTCTATAACCGTGGTAGTCTGTACCGTGGTAGTCTAGTAGGAGAGTGGATAAAGGGTTAGTCTATACCGTGGTAGTCTATACCATGGTAGTCTATACCGTGGTAGTCTACACCGTGGTAGTCTTTATTGTGGTAGTCTATACTGTGGTAGTCTATACCGTGGTAGTCTAGTAGGAGAGTAGATAAAGGCTTAGTCTATACCGTGGTAGTCTGTACCGTGGTAGTCTACACCGTGGTAGTCTTTATTGTGGTAGTCTATACCGTGGTAGTCTACACCGTGGTAGTCTAGTAGGAGAGGGGATAAAGGGTTCGTCTGAATGTTGTTATGTGTGATGAAATGTGTGATCTAACTGCCCACAATCCAAAGTTGATATATTAGTATATGAAAGTAATTAAACCAATTATTTTACTAAATTTAACTTTGACTGAGTATACCAAACAGTTGCTAATATTGAGTTGCTTGAAAATGTATTTTACTAGTTTTGCTATAGGTCTGCTTCTCTGTTCTCAGTCCTCTAGCAGCAGGCTGGAGAATAACAATTATCTATCTAACCCTGTGATGTGGTGCTGTCTGTCTCTCTCCTGTGTCCAGGAGGTGGTGCTGTCTGTCTCTCTCCTGTGTCCAGGATGTGGTGCTGTCTGTTTCTCTCCTGTGTCCAGGATGTGGTGCTGTCTGTCTCTCCTGTGTCCAGGATGTGGTGCTGTCTGTCTCTCTCCTGTGTCCAGGATGTGGTGCTGTCTGTCTCTCTCCTGTGTCCTCGATGTGGTGGTGTTGTTAAAATACAGTTCTGTCTTTTAGTCACTAAGACACTGTCTCCCTGTCCTGTCAGATATACCCCACTAGATGGTGTGCAGTCTCTTTGCAGATTCAGACACTGACAACTGTGTGTGTGTGAACATAGAACACACAGAGGTGTGTATAGATTGAAGAAGATCCTAGAGCTAGGTGATGTAGAATGGTATTGTAGAACAGAGTTTTCCAACCTTTTGCTTGGGCGCTCCCAGACAAAGAGAGCGTTGGAAAACCCTCTTGTAAAATATAATAGAGCTAGATTATGTAGAATGGTATTGTAGAAAATCATAGAGCTAGATAGAGCTACACTAACCCTAATGTGGACTGGAGAGAAGGTGGTTTCTTTACGTTGAGACTCAGAACTCACCACCACACACACACACACACACACACACACACACACACACACACACACACACACACACACACACACACACACACACACACACACACACACACACACACTGGCTCATTCTTCCGTAAAGCACTTGGCCTCAGGGCTCTCTTTACCCTCTCTCTCTCTCTCTCTCTCTCTCTCTCTGTTCGCATTAGAACATGATGATGGTAGACAGTGTGAACGGTGAATGTATTGAATGCATCTTCTTGTTCAGATGTGTCTATAATATTTCAACTAATTTAGGCCTGATATCTATTTTCAAATCAATATTGATGTGAAAATAGTATAGATTTTCTGTAGGCTTTTATAGCATGACATACGGTGCATTCGGAAAGTATTCAGACCACTTGAATTTTTCCACATTTTGTTACATTACAGCCTTATTCTAAAATTGATTAAATAGTTATTTTCCCTCATCAATCTCAACACAATACCACATAATGACAAAGTTTTTATATTTTTGTGCACATTTTTACAAAGTAAAAAACTGAAATATCACATTTACATGAGTATTCAGACTCAGTACTTTGTTGAAGCACCTTTGGCAGTGATTACAGCCTCGAGTCTTCTTGGGTATGACACTACAAGCTTGGCACACCTGTATTTTGGGAGTTTCTCCCATTCTTCTCTGCAGATCCTCTCAAGCTCTGTCAAGTTGGATGAGGAGCGTTGCTGTACAGCTATTTTCAGGTCTCTCCAGAGATGTTCGATCGGGTTCAAGTCCGGGCTCTGGCTGGGCCACTCAAGGACATTCAGAGACTTGTCCCGAAGCCAATCCTGCCTTGTCTTGGCTGCGTGCTTAGGGTTTTTGTCCTGTTGGAATTTGAAGATTCGCCCCAGTCTGAGGTCCTGAGCGTTCTGAAGCAGGTTTTCATCAATGATCTCTCTGTACTTTGCTCTGTTCATCTTTCCCTCGATCCTGACTAGTCTCCTAGCCCCATAAAAACATCCCCACAGCATGATGCTGCCACCACCATGCTTCACTGTAGGGATGGTATTGGCCAGGTGATGAGAGGTGCCTAGCTCCCTCCAGACGTGACGCTTGGCATTCAGGCCAAAGAGTTCAATCTTGCTTTCATCAGACAAGAGAAACTTGTTTTTCATGGTCTGAGAGTCATTTTGGTGCCTTTTGGCAAACTCTAAGGTGTCAGTCATGTGCCTTTTATTGAGGAGTGGCTTCCGTTTGGCCACTCTACCATAAAAGCCTGATTGGTGGAATGCTGCAGAGAAGGTTCTCCCATCTCCACAGAGGAACTCTGGAGCTCTGTCAGAGTGACTATTGGGTTCTTGGTCACCTCCCTGACCAAGGCCCTTCTCCCCCGATTTCTCAGTTTGGCCGGGTGGACAGCACTTGGAAGAGTCTTGGTGGTTCCAAACTTCTTCCATTTCTGAATTATAGAGGCCACTGTGTTCTTGAGGACCTTCAATGATGCAGAAATGTGTTGGTACCCTTCCCCGGATCTGTGCCTCAACACAATCCTGTCTCGGAGCTCTACGGACTATTCCTTCGACCTCATGGCTTGGTTTTTGCTCTGACATGCACTGTCAACTGTGGGACCTTATATAGACAGGTGTGTGCCTTTCCAAATCATATGAAATCAATTGAATTTAGTGCAGGTGGACTCCAATCAAGTTGTAGAAACATCTCAAGGATGATCAATGGAAACAGGATGCACCTGAGCTGAATTTTGAGACTCATAGAAAAGTGTCTGAATACTTACGTAAATAAGGTATTTCAGTTTTTTATTTTTAAGAAATATGCAAACATTTCTAAACCTGTTTTTGCTTTGTCATTATGGAGTATTGTGTGTAGATTGATGAGGATTTTCATTTATGTAATTAATTTTAGAATGAGGCTGTAATGTAAAAATATGTGGAAAAAGTCAAGGGGAATGAATACTTTCCGAAGGCACTGTATTTGCATATGACATGGGAGATTGTAATTATATGAAAATAAAAATGTTATTTTAAATTATCTGTATTTGAGATGGCCTATTTGAATTCTAAATAATGTTTGTTAAATACGATTTTTAAGTTAGCTCAGCTAGCACATAACGTTCTGAGAACGATATGTTTCTTAGAGCTTGGTGAGAATGCGAGTGTGCGCCATCGTGCGCCATCATGCGCCATTGTGCATACATTTATTTTGTCCCCCCACACCAAACGTGATCGCGACACACAGGTTAAAATATCAAAACAAACACTGAACCAATTACATTAATTTGGGGACAAGTCAAAAAGCATTAAACATTTGTGGAAATTTAGCTAGCTTGCTTGCACTTGCTAGCTAATTTGCCCTTTTTACCTAGCTTGATGTTGCTAGCTAATTTGTCCTGGGATATAAACATTGAGTTGTTATTTTACCTGAAGTGCACAAGGTCCTCTACTCCGACAATTAATCCACACATAAAATGGTCAACCAATTAGTTTCTAGTCATCTCTCCTCCTTTCAGGCTTTTTCTTCCTTGAACTTATATGGTGATTGGCATCTAAACTTTCATAGTATTACCACGATGACCGACAACACAGTTTGTCTTTCAATCACCCATGTGGGTATAACCAATGAGGAGATGGCACGTGGGTACCTGCTTCTATAAACCAATGAGGAGATGGGAGAGGCAGGACTTGCAGCGATCTGCGTCACAAATAGAACTGACTTCTATTTTAGCCCTTGGCAACGCAGACACTCGTTGGCGTGCGCGAGCAGTGTGGGTGCAATAATTAATAATATAGATTTCTAAATTTATTTTGCAACGCTCGTGCACGCGACGCGGGCGGTGTAGTCAGGTTATTATGTTATTTTGCAGACAACCGTCCCACAATGTTCTGGAATGGTGCGTGATACCCAGCTAGAACATAATGTTCTTAGGACCGTATGTTTCTTATGGGAATTTCAATATTTCAGCATAGCATTTCTGTCACGTCCTGGCCAGTATATAAGGTTAATTGTTTTGTAGTTTGGTCAGGGCGTGACAGAGGGTATTTGTTTTATGTGGTTCAGGGTGGTGTGTTTGATTAAGGGTGTTTGATTTAGTATTTCCGGGGTTTTGGTTTATAGTCTGTTTATGTATTTCTATGTCTAGTCTGGTGAGTGTGTTTCTATGTTGGTTAATTGGGATTGGGACTCTCAGTTGAAGGCAGGTGTTGTCTATCTGCCTTTGATTGAGAGTCTCATATATAAGGGTGTGTCTGTGTTTGTGATTTGTGGGTGATTGTTCTGTGTAAAGCCCTATGCTTTGCCAGACTGTTATTTGTTCGTCTTCGTATTTTGTTATTTTGTATGTTCATTCTTATAGTAAATAAAAGTCAAGATGAGCATTCACGTACCTGCTGCATATTGGTCTACCTTTTCTGATGACGATTTCGTTATATCGTCAGAGGACGAAGAAACTCGTGACAATTTCTTACAGGTTTCCTCATGGTTCTATTTAAAATCATGTTTTCAGAATTTTCAGAGAACGTTAAGAAACAACGTTCTTCTGTGGTAATTTCAGTACTTCAGCATAATGTTTTATGCGGGTTTCCTCATGGTTCTATTTAAAGTCATGTTCTCAGAACATTAAGGAAACTTTCTGTAAAAACCTCAAGAAAACAGTAATATTCCAAAAACTAAATAATTCTGTTCTCAGCATCAACAGAACTCTCTCTATCCTCCATCTTGTTAAGTGTGTTCAGATGTGTTGGCAGCGCCCACTAATTAGCCACACCTGATCTTAATGAGTGCTTTTTCCTTTGAAATGGGATCCATCTGAACAGACTAAAATGAACAGCATTGTACAGTGAGGGAAAAAAGTATTTGATCCCCTGCAGATTTTGTAAGTTTGCCCACTGACAAAGAAATGATCAGTCTATAATTTTAATGATAGGTTTATTTGAACAGTGAGAGACAGAATAACAACAACAAAAAAATCCAGAAAAACGCATGTCAAAAATGTTATAAATTGATTTGCATTTTAATGAGGGAAATAAGTATTTGACCCCCTCTCAATCAGAAAGATTTCTGGCTCCCAGGTGTCTTTATACAGGTAACGAGCTGAGATTAGGAGCACACTCTTAAAGGGAGTGCTCCTAATCTCAGTTTGTTACCTGTATAAAAGACACCTGTCCACAGAAGCAATCAATCAATCAGATTTCAAACTCTCCACCATGGCCAAGACCAAAGAGCTCTCCAAGGATGTCAGGGACAAGATTGTAGACCTACACCAGGCTGGAATGGGCTACAAGACCATCGCCAAGCAGCTTGGTGAGGTGACAACATTTGGTGCGATTATTCGCAAATGGAAGAAACACAAAAGAACTGTCAATCTCCCTCGGCCTGGGGCTCCATGCAAGATCTCACCTCGTGGAGTTGCAATGATCATGAGAACGGTGAGGAATCAGCCCAGAACTACACGGGAGGATCTTGTCAATGATCTCAAGGCAGCTGGGACCATAGTCACCAAGAAAACAATTGGTAACACACTATGCCGTGAAGGACTGAAATCCTGAAGCGCCTGCAAGGTCCCCCTGCTCAAGAAAGCACATATACATGCCCGTCTGAAGTTTGCCAATGAACATCTGAATGATTCAGAGGACAACTGGGTGAAAGTGTTGTGGTCAGATGAGACCAAAATGGAGCTCTTTGGCATCAACTCAACTCGCCATGTTTGGAGGAGGAGGAATGCTGCCTATGACCCCAAGAATACCATCCCCACCGTCAAACATGGAGGTGTAAACATTATGCTTTGGGGGTGTTTTTCTGCTAAGGGGACAGGACAACTTCACCGCATCAAAGGGACGATGGACGGGGCCATGTACCGTCAAATCTTGGGTGAGAACCTCCTTCCCTCAGCCAGGGCATTGAAAATATGTATTCCAGCATGACAAGGACCCAAAACACATGGCCAAGGCAACAAAGGAGTGGCTCAAGAAGAAGCACATTAAGGTTCTGGAGTGGCCTAGCCTGTCTCCAGACCTTAATCCCATAGAAAATCTGTGGAGGGAGCTGAAGGTTCGAGTTGCCAAACGTCAGCCTCGAAACCTTAATGACTTGGAGAAGATCTGCAAAGAGGAGTGGGACAAAATCCCTCCTGAGATGTGTGCAAACCTGGTGGCCAACTACAAGAAACGTCTGACCTCTGTGATTTCCAACAAGGGTTTTGCCACCAAGTACTAAGTCATGTTTTGCAGAGGGGTCAAATACTTATTTCCCTCATTAAAATGCAAATAATTTCATAACATTTTTGACATGCGTTTTTCGTGATATTTTTGTTGTTACTCTGTCTCTCACTGTTCAAATAAACCTACCATTAAAATTATATACTGATCATTTCTTCGTCAGTGGGCAAACGTACAAAATCAGCAGGGGATCAAATACTTTTTTCCCTCACTGTATGAGTTAAAAACAACATTGCATGCTATCTCCATCCTGGTGGACTAATTCAATAGATAGAGAACAGAAGATCATAGGTTCTACGCTCTCTGACGCCGTGCCACAATAAAACAAAACAAAAATGTCTTTGCATGATTAATGCCTAAGCAAATGAATTTCCATGTGTCCTATCTGTGCTTATAAAATGTATAAATCCTCCCAGGAAAATTTGCACAGAACCCTAGTAAAACGTTCTCAGAACATCCCTGCAACCAAAAATGTATGTTGCTACAGTAGGCAACATTTACACTTCGGTTCTCAGAAAGTTTAAAAAACGTTAAGTTTTACTGGTCAGGAAACGTATGGCTTCGTTCCAAGAACCAAAAACATACGTTCCCACAACTTCAAGGAACCAAATGTGCGAGCTGGGAGGCTATTGATGTTGATATATGCTAATGATTTGATGTGAAGTTTCAAGATAACTTTGTTTTATTATAACTTGATAAAAATATCATAAGATTAGATAGTTTGGATGAGAAGGCTGTTTTAAAATTGTGTTGTGATGTTCTACTGACTTGGTGGATGAGGGAAGGAGACCATAAAGAATTAAAAAAGACCATGAATTTATAACTGTGCGGTTGTTGTGTCTGTTCTAACAGACAGGTGTTGGTAATAATAACTATACTGTACTATGGATACAGAGCCTTCAGAAAGTATTCAACCTCTTCACTTTTTACATATTTTGTTGTGTTACAGCCTGAATTTAAAATTGATTAAATTGAGATTTTTTTTGTCACTGGCCTACACACAATATGCGATGAAGTCAACGTGAAATTGATTACATTTTATTTTTACAAATTGATTAAGAATGAAAAACTGAAATGTCTTGAGTGAATAACTATTCAACCCCTTTGTTATGGCGATGCCTAAATAAGTTCAGGAGTAAAAATATGCTTAACAACTCATATAATAAGCTGTATGGACTCTCTGTGTGCAATAATAGTTTACCATCTCTGTACCCCACACATACAATTATCGAGTAGCGAATTCCAAACACAGATTCAACCACAAAGACCAGGGAGGTTTTCCAATGCCTTGCAAAGAAGGGCACCTATTGGTGGAGGGGTACCTATTGGATGGTGCCGGAGGGGACAGTATGGCTGCAGTTTTACTGGCTCCTAACCAACTGCGCTATTTGATAGTTTTTTTCGTGTTGTTTGTAACTTATTTTCTACATAATATTGCTGCTACCGTCTCTTATGACCGAAAATAACTTCCGGACATCACAGCAGTGATTACTCACCTCGAACTGGAAGAAGATTTTTCTTTTAACGAGTCTGACGCAAAGGATACATTGCTTCTCGGGAACGTGCCCAAATCCCTGTCATTTGCGTGAAGAAAAGGGGGCGGAGGTCAGGCTGCCTTATGAGAATTCATAGGCGAGTGAGTAAACCTCCTCTACCATCCGTTCTATTGGCCAATGTGCAACCATTGGAAAACAAAATGGATGAAATACGACCAAGACTATCCTACCAACGGGACATTAAAAACTGTAATATCTTATGTTTCACGAGTCGTGGCTGAACGACGACACGGACAATATAGAGCTGGCGGGATTTTCCATGTATCGGCAGGACAGAGAAGCTACGTCTGGTAAGACGAGGGGCGGGGTGTATGTCTATTTGTCAATAACAGTTGATGCGCGATGTCTAATATTAAAGAAGTCTTGAGGTATTGCTCGCCTGAGGTAGAGTACCGTATGATAAGCCGTAGACCACACTATCTACTAAGAGAGTTCTGATCTATGTTATTCATAGCCGTCTATTTACCACTACAAAGCGGAGCTGGCACTAAGAGCACTCTCAACCAACTCTATAAGGCCATAAGTAAAGAAGAAAATGCTCACCCAGAAGCGGCGCTCCTAGTGGCCAGTGACTTTAATGCAAGCAAACTCAAATCCATTTTACCTCATTTCTACCAGCATGTCACATGTGCAACCAGAGGAAAAAAAAACTCTACACCACCTTTACTCCACACATAGAGACGCATACAAAGCTCTCCCTCGTCCTCCATTTGCCAAATCTGACCATAATTCTATCCTCCTGATTCATGCTTACAAGCAAAAACTAAAGCAGGAAGTACCAGTGACTCACTCAATACGGAAGTGGTCAGACGACGCGGATGCTAAGCTACAGGACTGTTTTGCTGCACAGACTGGAATACGTTCTGGGATTCGTCCAATGGCATTGAGGAGTATATCTCCTCAGTCATCGGCTTCATCAATAAGTGTATCGACGACGTCGACCCCAAAGTGACGTCCCAACCAGAAGCCATGGATTACAGGCAACATCCGCACTGAGCTAAAGGCTAGAGCTGCCGCTTTCAAGGAGCGGGACACTAATCCGGACGCTTATAAGAAATCCTGCTACGCCCTTAGACGAACCATCAAACAAGCAAAGTGTCAATAGAGGGCTAAGATTGAATCCTACTACACCGGCTCCGATGCTTGTCGGACCACAAAGGGAAGCACAGCCGAGAGCTGCCCAGTGACGCAAGCCTACCAGATGAGCTAAATGCCTTTTATGCTCGCTTCGAGGCACGCAACATTGAAGCATGCATGAGAGCACCAGCTGTTCCGGACGACTGTGTGATAACATTCTCGGTAGCCGATGTGAGCAAGACCTTTAAACAGTTCAACATTCACAAAGCCGCTGGGCCAGATGGATTACCAGGACGTATACTCAAAGCATGCGCGGACCAACTGTCAAGTGTCTTCACTGACATTTTCAACCTCTCCCTGACCGAGTCTGTAATACCTACATGTTTCAAGTATACCACCATAGTTCCTGTGCCCAAGGAAGCGAAGGTAACCTGCCTAAATGATTACTGCCCCGTAGCACTCACATCGATAGCTATGAAGTGCTTTGAAAGGCTGGATATGGCTCACATCAACAGCATCCTCCCGGACACCCTAGACCCACTCCAATTCGCATACCGGTACCGGTCACGTGTGGCTCAGTTGGTAGAGTGTGGTGTTTGCAACGACAGGGTTGTGGGTTCGATTCCCACCGGGGACCAGTACGGAGAAAAAAATTTATGAAATGTATGCATTCACTACTGTAAGTCGCTCTGGATAAGAGCGTCTGCTAAATGACTAAAATGTAAATGTACTACCGCCCCAACAGATCCACAGATGATGCAATCTCAATCGCACTACCCTTTCCCACCTGGACAAAAGGAACCCCTATGTGAGAATGCTGTTCATTGACTACAGCTCAGTTTCCACACCATAGTGCCCACAAAGCTCATCACTAAGCAAAGGATCCTGTAACTAAACACCTCACTCTGCAATAGATCCTGGACTTCCTGATGGGCTGGTGGAAGGGTAGTCAACAACACATCTGCCATGCTGATCCTCAACACTGGAGCCCCCCAGGGGTGTGTGCTTAGTCCCCTCCTGTTCACCCATGACTGCGTGGCCAAACATGACTCCAACATCATCAGTTGAATGCATTCAGCTGCACAACTGATTATGTATCTCCCTAGCCTTGCTTTTTTATTGTGTTACTTTTTATAATTTTTTACTTTAGTTTATTTGGTAAATGCAGTACCAGTCAAAAGTTTGGACACACCTACTCATTCAAAGGTTTTTCTTAATTTCTTACTATCATCTACATTGTAGAATAATAGTGAAGACATCAAAACAATGAAATAACACATATGGAATCATGTAATAACCAAAAAAGTGTTAAACAAATGAAAATATATTTTATATTCTTCAAAGTAGCCACCCTTTGCCTTAATGACAGCTCATGTACATGTTCATGACAATCTCACCATAATAGTTTGTAGACCAAACTGTTCAGACGCCTCAGACGATTTTTGGGAAGGCTCATGGTCTGACAAACACCGCTCTAGCTCTCTTACCTTTCACCTCAGATGGGATGTCTCCTGGTCTGACCAACACTGCTCTAGCTCTGTCACCTTTCACCCCAGATGGGATGTCTCCTGGTCTGACCAACACTGCTCTAGCTCTGTTACCTTTCACCTCAGATGGGATGTCTCCTGGTCTGACCAACACTGCTCTAGCTCTGTCACCTTTCACCCCAGATGGGATGTCTCCTGGTCTGACCAATACTGTTCTAGCTCTGTTACCTTTCACTTCAGATGGGATGTCTCCTGGTCTGACCAACATTGCTCTAGCTCTGTTACCTTTCACCTCAGATGGGATGTCTCCTGGTCTGACCAACACCGCTCTAGCTCTGTTACCTTTCACCGCAGATGCAGAAGTGCGACATCGGTGGATGCGATGGATTGAGACGCATCCAATGCAAAAAAACGTATCTCTTGCTTTAACTGACAGATTTTTATGGGGATTCTTTGTATTATGCCAATTTGATTTCCAGGGGGGAGTGGACATCGATTCTAGGGTTTCTTAAAGAGATTCTCCGGTACTTTTGTATACTTTGTAGCCAGTAGTTCTGAAAGTAGCACCCTGTGAGCCAAAAGTATCCCCCCAAAATTGCTTAGTACTTCACATATGTGCAGATATATGCACCACGTCATTGCACTCTCTCTCTCTGCTGTTTCCACTTTGCAGTCGGGACCGCCCTGCAACCTCATTGGATAACGCTGGGCAAGTCTCAGCAGAGAGAGAGAGAGAGCGCAATGATGTGGTGCACATATCTGCACATATTTTGCTCATAGAATATGCATATATGAACTACACAATGACACATCCAGCCCAAAGCGCAAAGTTTGAAAAATACTTTCCTAGTCGCCAAAGTTCCAGAGCATGTCTTTAAGAAGTCATTATGCCAGCAGGGTAAAGATGTGTGTGTGTGTGTGTGTGTGTGTGTGTGTGTGCATGTAACCAGTGGCTGTTGGTCAAGTGTGTGTGTGTGTGTGTGTGTGTGTGTGTGTGTGTGTGTGTGTGTGTGTGTGTGTGTGTGTGTGTGTGTGTGTGTGTGTGTGAGCATGTGTGAGAGTGTGTGTGTGTGTGTGTTTGTGTGTGTGTGTGTGTGTGGCTGGGTGAACCCTGTAATGCTCTTATTAACAGCTTCAGTTAAAATGGCATTTCATCAGGCAGCTGACAAGTGAATTATCTCTCTCTTCCTCCCTCTCTCCCTCGCTCTCCCTCCGTCTCTCCCTCGCTCCCTTCGGCTCAGTGACAGTAGCCTTAGGCCTGAGATAAAGAGGCGGCTCGCGGCGTACCACACTCTCTCTCACACACAAACACACACGCATATACACACACATATACACACACACACTCTCTTACACACTCACACACACCTAGCAGAAGAGAAGTGACATCCTGTCAAAACAATAGTTTAGTACAACACCAATAAGAGCCTGTCTGAACTCAGCTATATTACAACACCAATAAGAGCCTGTCTGAACTCAGCTATATTACAACACCAATAAGAGCCTGTCTGAACTCAGCTATATTACAACACCAATAAGAGCCTGTCTGAACTCAGCTATATTACAACACCAATAAGAGCCTGTCTGAATTCAGCTATATTACAACACCAATAAGAGCCTGTCTGAACTCAGCTATATTATAACACCAATAAGAGCCTGTCTGAACTCAGCTATAGTACAACACCAATAAGAGCCTGTCTGAACAGCTATATTACAACACCAATAAGAGCCTGTTTGAACTCAGCTATATTACAGCACCAATAAGAGCCTGTCTGAACAGCTATATTACAACACCAATAAGAGCCTGTCTGAACTCAGCTATATTACAACACCAATAAGAGCCTGTCTGAACTCAGCTATATTACAACACCAATAAGAGCCTGTCTGAAGTCAGCTATAGTACAACACCAATAAGAGCCTGTCTGAACTCAGCTATATTACAACACCAATAAGAGCCTGTCTGAACTCAGCTATATTACAACACCAATAAGAGCCTGTCTGAACTCAGCTATATTACAACACCAATAAGAGCCTGTCTGAACTCAGCTATATTACAGCACCAATAAGAGCCTGTCTGAACTCAGCTATATTACAGCACCAATAAGAGCCTGTCTGAACTCAGCTATACTACAGCACCAATAAGAGCCTGTCTGAACTCAGCTATATTACAGCACCAATAAGAGCCTGTCTGAACTCAGCTATATTACAACACCAATAAGAGCCTGTCTGAACTCAGCTATATTACAACATCAATAAGAGCCTGTCTGAACTCAGCTATATTATAACACCAATAAGAGCCTGTCTGAACTCAGCTATATTACAGCACCAATAAGAGCCTGTCTGAACTCAGCTATATTACAGCACCAATAAGAGCCTGTCTGAACTCTGAACTCCTAATATTGAATTGCATCCCCCCACACCCCTTTTTCCTCAGAACAGCCTCAATTCGTCAGGGTCATGGACTCTACAAGGTATCTAAAGTGTTCCACAGAGATGCTGGCCCATGTTGACTCCAGTGCTTCCCAAGGTTGTGTCAAGTTGACTGGATGTCCTTTGGGTGGTGGACCATTCTTGATACACACAGGAAACTGTTGAGCTGGAAAAACCCAGCAGCGTTGCAGTTCTTCACACACTCAAACCGGTGTGCCTGGCACCTACTACCATACCGTATTCAAATGCACTTAAATATTTTGTCTTGCCCATTCACCCTCTGAATGGCACACATACACAATCCATGTCTCAGTTGTGTCAAGGCTTAAAAATCCTTCTTTAACCTGTCATCCTCCCCTTCATCTACGCTGATTGAAGTAGATTTAACAAGTGACAACAATAAGGGATCATAGCTTTCACCTGGATTCACCTGGTCAGTCTGTGTCTTGTCCTCTCAGTGTAGTTTACATACTGAGTGTGTGATTTCTTGAGTCTTTTTGGTCTACTTGACTTTTATTATAAATATTTTAAGAACTACTTATTGATTACAGCATTGTTGGGAAAGAGTAAGCAGTGACATTTCACTGTGCTAAAAAAATGTTTTGAGTAGGGTTTCCCCCTTTCCTGTTTGTGTTTTGAGTAGGGTTTCCCCCTTTCCTGTTTGTGTTTTGAGTAGGGTTTCCCCCTTTCCTGTTTGTGTTTTGAGTAGTGTTTCCCCCTTTCCTGTTTGTGTTTTGAGTAGGGTTTCCCCCTTTCCTGTTATTTATCAATCAATTTCCCTGGACTACTGTAATGCCACAATGGTCAAGGTCTGTAACCACACACACACACAGACAGACAGAGATATCCATATATAATATGACAGACAGACAGACAGACAGACAGACAGACAGACAGACAGACAGACAGACAGACAGACAGACAGACAGACAGACAGACAGACAGACAGACAGACAGACAGACAGATCCATATATAATATGACAGACAGACAGACAGACAGACAGACAGACAGACAGACAGACAGACAGACAGACAGACAGACAGACAGACAGACAGACAGACAGACAGACAGACAGACAGACAGATCCATATATAATATGACAGACAGACAGACAGATCCATATATAATATATGTGTGTGTGTGCTACCTGGCCAGCAGTGGTAACAGGCTCTGAGGCTTTTAATGGGTTTTAGCCTGAGGCTGTTTTATTAAGATGTCGGCTTTCCCTGCTGCCTGCGCAGCTGACACCATTCCCTACTGGTCTCCCCCCACACTCACACACACACCCTGCCCTCGACCCGCACAAATCCCCTCTACCCCCTCCTCACACCCTCACCCTGCCCTCGCCCCGCGCAAATCCCCTCCTCACACACACACACACCTCAAATCCCCCTCCACCCTCTCCACTCGTCACCCCTAATCAGCCCCCCCCTCCATCTCCTGGGCCATTGGTCTGCTGGACTTTGTGTGTGTGTGTGTGTGTGTGTGTGTGTGTGTGTGTGTGTGTGTGTGTGTGTGTGTGTGTGTGTGTGTGTGTGTACATGCATGTGGAGATGATCGCACATGTATTTGTTACTACTTTGAGTTTCTGAAGAGATCTGCGACAATAGCACTCATGTCTATGCCCAGCTGGTACATTTGGTTCCTTGGAAGTTGTGGAAACGTATGTTTTTGGTTTCACATTGGTTGTGGGAACAAAGCCATGCAAACACATTTTTTTAATTTATTGTGACATGGCATCAGTGAGATTCAAATCTTCTGTTTTCTGTCCATGGAATTAGTCCACTGAAACAATGACTGGTAAATGATCCAAGACCAGCTCAGTTAATCTCTACTATTGTGACAATGAGTCGTCATAATGCTGCATCAAATGTACATAATTCTAGGGGTGTTGGCAAACACAATGTAAGTAACTTCATTTATGTCCCCGTACCTGCCCTGAATACCTTTGTTGCCCGAGTAGGAAGACCACTGTGTGCACTGAGTGTTCAAAGGATAGGAAGACCACCTTGTTGCAGCTCACCCTGCACTATCAGCTCCAATGTAAATAACATGAGTAAGTCTACCTCTGATCAGCTTCCCAGTAAAGCTTTAGAAACAATCAACAACCCAGAAGGTGATAAAAATAGCCCACATTAACATATGTAGCCTAAGAAACCAGGTCCATGAAGTCAGTAACTTGTTTGTAACAGATGACTCATACTCTGACTATCTCTGAAAATCACTTAGGTAATACCTTTGATGATACAGTGGTAGCAATACATGGTTATAACATCTACAGAAATGCCAACGGAGGTGGTATTGCGGTCTATATTCAGAACCACATTCCTCTAAAGCTTAGAGACAATCTCATGTTAAAAACTGTTGAAGTAATATGGCTACAGGTTCATCTGCCTCACCTGAAGCCCATTCTGGTGGGAAGCTGCTATAGACCACCAAGTGCTAACAGTCAGTAGCTGGATAATATGTGTGAAATTCTTGATAGTGTATGTGATATCAACAGAGAAGTATATTTTCTGGGCTCACTCTCCAGATCCCAATCACCTGAATTCTGATCACCTGTTCACACACCTGTATGTCATTATCATACACTATTTAGTTCAGTTCTTTGCACCCCCATCACTGTGAGGTATTGTTTGCTTTGTGACACACGACATTCAGAGCGCTGGGTTTCCCTGTGATTTACTCCTCCCATGTATGATAGTTTTTGCCTGCTCACTAATGACGCCTTTTGCCTATTCCCTGCCTGTACCTTAGCCTATCAGATTTCCTGTTATCAACCTATTGCCTGATCTCCCGGACTACGTTACTAGCCTTTTCCCTGCCTGTACTGTTGCCTTTTTGGACCCCCTATGTATGACCTTCTGCCTGCCCCTGGACCCAGCTACCTGCCTCCTCCTGTGTATGACCTGCTGCCTGCCCCTGGACCCAGCTACCTGCCTCCTCCAGTGTAGGACCTGCTGCCTGCCCCTGGACCCAGCTACCTGCCTCCTCCTGTGTATGACCTTCTGCCTGCCCCTGGACCCAGCTACCTGCCTCCTCCTATGTATGACCTTCTGCCTGCCCCTGCACCCAGCTACCTGCCTCCTCCTGTGTATGACCTTCTGCCTGCTCCTGAACCCAGCTACCTGCCTCCTCCTGTGTATGACCTTCTGCCTGCCCCTGGACCCAGCTACCTGCCTCCTCCTATGTATGACCTTCTGCCTGCCCCTGCACCCAGCTACCTGCCTCCTCCTGTGTATGACCTTCTGCCTGCTCCTGAACCCAGCTACCTGCCTCCTCCTGTGTATGACCTTCTGCCTGCTCCTGAACCCAGCTACCTGCCTCCTCCTCTGTATGATCTTCTGCCTGCCCCTGGACCCAGCTACCTGCCTCCTCCTGTGTATGACCTTCTGCCTGCCCCTGGACCCAGCTACCTGCCTCCTCCTCTGTATGACCTTCTGCCTGCCCCTGGACCCAGCTACCTGCCTCCTCCTCTGTATGACCTTCTGCCTGCCCCTGGACCCAGCTACCTGCCTCCTCCCGTGTATGACCTTCTGCCTGCCCCTGGACCCAGCTACCTGCCTCCTCCTGTGGTCCTTTGCAATAAACCCCTGCCGCGCCCTGCGCATGAAACCAGCTCTGTCTCCCATCGTGTTCATTACACTGCCAACTCAAGAAAAAACTTCAATCTGTAACCAATGTCTGCAACCTGGTTCAGGTTGTCAGTCAACCTACCAGGGTAGTTACAAACAGCACAGGAATGAAATCATCAATATCTATTGGTCACATCTTTAATAATGCTGCAGAAATTTGCTTTAAATCAGTATTTAAATCCATAGAATGTGGTGATCACAATATATTAGCCATATCTAGGAAAACCCAAGTTCCAAAGGCTGGGCCTAATATAGTGTATGAGGTCATACAATAAGTTTTCTAGTGATTCATATGTTCATGATGTAAAGAATATTTGCTGGTCTGTGGTGTGTAATGTGGAGCAACCAGACGCTGCACTTGACACATTTATGAAATTGCTTATTCCAGTTACTAATACAAATGCACCCATTAAGAAAATGACTGGAAAAACTGTTAAGTCCCCTTGGATTGATGAGGAATTGAAAAATTGTATAGTTGAGAGGGATGAGGTAAAAGGTATGGCAAATAAGTCTGGCAGCCCAACTGATTGGCAAAGGTACTGCAAATTAAGAAATCACGTGACTAAACTGAATAATAAAAAAAAAAAAACTATACTATGAAACAAAAATAAATGATACAAAGAATGATAGTAAAAAGCTATGGAGCACCTTACATGAAATTTTGGGGAAAAAAGCCAACACTGTCACGTCCTGACCAGCAGATGGAGCTGTTGTAGTAGTTTCGGGGTCAGGACGTGGCAGTCTTGTGTGTGTGTTTGAATGTTCTCTGTGTCTTGTGACTCCTGATCAGGAACAGCTGGGGATCGTTGTTCCTGATTGGGAGTCATATATGTAGGAGTATGTTTGTCACTGGGGGTTGTGGGTGGTTGTTTTTGCACTGCGTTTATAGCCTGTAAAACTGTTACTGTTGTCACCGTTATTGTTTTTTCAAGTGGATGCTTTACTCTTTTTTGGTAATAAAAAACCATGAGTATTCACATACCTGCTGCGCCTTGGTCCATTTATGAAGACAACCGTTACAAACTCAATGAATCAGATGGCTCATTTATCACAAAACCCACTGATTTTGACAACTACTTTAATTACTTTTCATTGGCAAGATAAACAAACTTAGGGATGACATACCGGCAACAAACACTGACAGTACCAAATTATGAAAGACAAGAATTGTACTTTTGAATTCCATAAAGTCAATGTGGAAGAGGTGAAGAAATTATTGTCTATCAACAATGACAAGCAACCGGGGTCTGACAATCTGGATGGAAAATTACTGAGGATAATAGCAGAAGAAATTGTCACTCCTATTTAACATATCTTCAATCTAAGCCTACTAGAGAACGTGTGCCCCCAGGCCTGGAGGGAAGCTAAAGTCATTCCGCTACCCAAGAATAGTAAAGCGCCCTTTACTGGCTCAAATAGCCGACCAATCAGCCTGTTACCAACCCTTAGTAAACTTCTGGAAAAAATGGTGTTTGACCAGATACAATGTTATTTCATAGCAAACAAATTGACAACAGACTTTCAGCACGCTTATAGGGAAGGACACTCAACAAGCACGGCACTTACACAAATGACTGATAATAAAATGATTATGGGGGCTGTCTTGTTAGACTTCAGTGCAGGTTTTGACATTATCGATCATAGTCTGCTGCTGGAAAAACGTATGTGTTATGGCTTTATACCCTCTGCTATAATGGCTTTACACCCCCTGCTATAATGGCTTTACACCCCCTGCTATAATGTGGATAAAGAGTTACTTGTCTAACAGACCACAGAGGGGGTTCTTTAATGGAAGCCTCTCATACATAATCAAGGTAGAAGCAGGAATTCCCCAGGGTAGCTGTTTAGGCCCCTTGCTTTTTTCAATCTTTACTAATGACATACCACTGGCTTTGAGTAAGGTCAGTGTGTCTATATATGTGGATGACTCAACGCTATACATGTAAACTAAAAGCATTGAATTTGCGACAAATCACTCACTAAACCCTAAACCTCAACTACATCTTGTCATGAATAATGTGGAAATTGAGCAAGTTGAGGTGACAAAACTGCTTGGAGTAACCCTGGATTGTAAACTGTCCTGGTCAAAACATATTGATACAACAGTAGCTAAGATGGGGAGAAGTCTGTCCATAATAAAGTGTTGCTCTGCCTTCTTAACAACACTATCAACAAGGCAGGTCCTACAGACCCTAGTTTCTACCTTCTTAACAACATTATCAACAAGGCAGATCCTACAGGCCCTAGTTTTGTCGCACCTGGAGTTCTGTTCAGTTGTTTGCTGAGGTGCCACAAAGAGAGACTTGGGAAAATTGCAGTTGGCTCAGAACAGGGCAGCACGGCTGGCCCTTAAACTTGTAGCCATTATTTACTATTTTACACCTAGGGTTGCTATACATACGTTTTACCCATTTAATAAGAGATTCTTATTGAAACGTTCCAGACATTTATATATAAACTCTGACAAATATAATATCTGACTAAACCTTTTTAATTCTATGCACTATACATTTAGCTATAATGTTTGCATCACATCACTGAAGTGTAAGGGGTCTTCAATTTTTTAGATGGACTGGATCTTTACATTTACCACTTGGATCCTGTTTCAGTAATAATGAAATCAGACCTTCTTGTTGAGTGTCTGAGAATCTACCATTTATATAGGAGTGGTTAACCTGTTTAGGATAGGGGGCAGTATTTTCACGGCCGGATAAAAAACGTACCCGATTTAATCTGGTTATTACTCCTGCCCAGAAACTAGAATATGCATATAATTGTTTGATTTGGATAGAAAACACCCTAAAGTTTCGAAAACTGTTTGAATGGTGTCTGTGAGTATAACAGAACTCATATGGCAGGCACAAACCTGAGAAGATTCCAAGCAGGAAGTGGCCTGTCTGAGAATTTGTAGTTCTTCTTTTGATTCTCTATCGAAACTACAGTATCTGTGGGGTTACGTAGCACTTCCTAAGGCTTCCATTGGCTCTCTAAAGCCTTCAGAAAGTGGATTGAGGCGTCTTCTGTCTCTGGGCAGAGTATAGTAGCTCAGTTTGTCAGTGGTCTGCCTGGTGACAAAGAGATTGGATATGCGCGTTCACGCGACCATGCTGTTTTTTCTTTTCCTCTTTGAATGAATACACTAGTGTCCGGTTGGAATATTATCGCTATTTTACGAGAAAAATACCATAAAAATTGATTTTAAACAGCGTTTGACATGCTTCTAAGTATGGTAATGGAACATTTTCAATTTTTTGGGCTCGAAATGCGCTCGCGCGTTACCCTTTGGATAGTGACCTGAACGCACAAACAAAACGGAGGTATTTGGACATAACTATGGATTATTTGGAACAAAAACAACATTTGTTGTTGAAGTAGCAGTCCTAGGAGTGCATTCTGACGAAGATCAGCAAAGGTAATACAATTTTTCTAATACTAATTCTGAGTTTAGTGAGCCCCGAACTTGGCGGGTGTCAAAATAGCTAGCCGTGATGGCTGAGCTATGTACTCAGAATATTGCAAAATGTGCTTTCGCCAAAAAGCTATTTTAAAATCTGAAATAGCGATTGCATAAAGGAGTTCTATATCTATAATTCTTAAAATAATTGTTATGTATTTTGTCAACGTTTATGATGAGTAATTTAGTAAATTCCCCGGAAGTTTTGGGTGGGAATGCATGTACTGAACATCACATGCCAATGTAAAAAGCTGTTTTTGGATAAAAATATGAACTTGATTGAACAAAACATGCATGTATTGTATAACATAATGTCCTAGGAGTGTCATCTGATGAAGATCATCAAAGGTTAGTGCTGCATTTAGCTGTGTTTTGGGTTATTGTGACATATACTGTATGCTTGCTTGGAAAATGGCAGGGTGATTGTTTTTGGCTATGTACTCTCCTAACATAATCTAATGTTTTGCTTTCGCTGTAAAGCCTTTTTTAAATCGGACAACGTGGTTAGATTAACGAGAGTCTTGTCTTGAAAATGGTGTAAATTAGTCGTATGTTTGAAAAATTGAAATTATTGCATTTTTGAGGTTTTTGTATTTCGCGCCACGTTCTTCCATTGGATATTGGCGAGGCATTCCGCTAGCGGAACGTCTGTCCTCAACAGGTTATAAGAACAAATTCTTATTTACAATGACGGTCTACCCCGGACAACACTGGGACAATTGTGCGCCGCCCTATGGGACTCCTAATCACAGCTGGATGTGATGCAGCCTGGATTTGAACCAAGGACTGCAGTGACGCCTCTTGCACTGAGATGCCTTAGACTGCTGCGCCATTCGGGAGCTAAACAGGAAGGACAAAAATATCATCAAATCAAATCAAATGTATTTATATAGCCCTTCTTAAATCAGCTGATATCTCAAAGTGCTGTACAGAAACCCAGCCTAAAACCCCAAACAGCAAGCAATGCAGGTGTAGAAGCCTGGTGGCTAGGAAAAACTCCCTAGAAAGGCCAAAACCTAGGAAGAAACCTAGAGAGGAACCAGGCTATGAGGGGTGGCCAGTCCTCTTCTGGCTGTGCTGGGTGGAGATTATAACAGAACATGGCCAAGATGTTCAAATGTTCATAAATGACCAGCATGGTCGAATAATAATAATCACAGTAGTTGTCGAGGGTGCAACAAGTCAGCACCTCAAGAGTAAATGTCAGTTGGCTTTTCATAGTTTCATAGAGTATCTCTACTGCTCCTGCTGTCTCTAGAGAGTTGAAAACAGCAGGTCTGGGACAGGTAGCACATCCGGTGAACAGGTCAGGGTTCCATACCCGCAGGCAGAACAGTTGAAACTGGAGCAGCAGCATGGCCAGGTGGACTGGGGACAGCAAGGAGTCATCATGTCAGTTAGTCCTGAGGCATAGTCCTAGGGATCAGGTCCTCCGAGAGAGAGAAAGAAAGAAAGAAAGACAGAAAGAGAGAATTAGAGAGAGCATACCTGTTTCCTGTTTCCGGTCACAACTTGCAGACTTGTTTACGCTGTTGTGCGTTTTTGTTGCCGTTTTTACTTTGCTACCTGACGGTTTTTACTTTTTCATTACCGTATATTTTTACTTTTTCCCTCACTCAACTTTTTTTTTCATTCAACTTTCCTACCCCGGAGGTTTTATCTGGACATGGTTCGTCAGGACTTCAAACAGCCGAAGCTAAGTAACATTAACATAATGCCTTCTAATTGCAGTCGTTGTACTCATAACATACAGGAGAACGATCGCCTTACGGCAAGGATAGCTGTGCTGCAAGCCCAGCTTCAGACGCAATCGTTAGGCAAGGGTCATTTCAGTGTAGGAAAGGATGAAACAGCGTCTGTGCCACCAGCAAGTACAGATAGTAACGTTAGTATAAACCCCCTCGCACGGTCCCCGCAGCCGGACATCTTTCTCATGGCTTCTGGAGGGAAACGCTGTAGGAATGCTCAACCGGTGTCGCTTATTCAGCCGACAGAAACTTTCAACCGGTTCTCCCCGTTAAGCGAGTCGGAGTCGGAGGCCGAGACTTCTCTGGTCTCTACTCCTCCCGTTACGGGGTCTGAGACGCCGACGGCTCCCACCATTAGCTCTGACAAATTGAAAACCCTAGTCATTGGCGACTCCATTACCCGCAGTATTAGACTTAAAACTAATCATCCAGCGATCATACACTGTTTACCAGGGGGCAGGGCTACCGACGTTAAGGCTAATCTAAAGACGGTGCTGGCTAAAGCTAAAACTGGCGAGTGTAGAGAGTATAGAGATATTGTTATCCACGTCGGCACCAACGATGTTAGGATGAAACAGTCAGAGGTCACCAAGCGCAATATAGCTTCAGCGTGTAAATCAGCTAGAAAGATGTGTCGGCATCGAGTAATTGTCTCTGGCCCCCTCCCAGTTAGGGGGAGTGATGAGCTCTACAGCAGAGTCTCACAACTCAATCGCTGGATGAAAACTGTTTTCTGCCCCTCCCAAAAGATAGAATTTGTAGATAACTGGCCCTCTTTCTGGGATTCACCCACAAACAGGACCAAGCCTGGCCTGCTGAGGAGTGACGGACTCCATCCTAGCTGGAGGGGTGCTCTCATCTTATCTACGAACATAGACAGGGCTCTAACTCCTCTAGCTCCACAATGAAATAGGGTGCAGGCCAGGCAGCAGGCTGTTAGCCAGCCTGCCAGCTTAGTGGAGTCTGCCACTAGCACAGTTAGCGTAGTCAGCTCAGCTTTCCCCATTGAGACCGTGTCTGTGCCTCGATCTTGGTTGGGCAAAATTAAAAATGGCGGTGTTCGCTTCAGTAATCTTACTAGTATAAAGACCTCCTCCATTCCTGCCATTATTGAAAGAGATTGTGATACTTCACATCTCAAAATTGGGTTACTTAATGTTAGATCCCTCACTTCCAAGGCAGTTATAGTCAATGAACTAATCACTGATCATAATCTTGATGTGATTGGCCTGACTGAAACATGGCTTAAGCCTGATGAATTTACTGTGTTAAATGAGGCCTCACCCCCTGGTTACACTAGTGACCAAACCCCCCGTGCATCCGGCAAAGGCGGAGGTGTTGCTAACATTTACGATAGCAAATTTCAATTTACAAAAAAAAAAACAATGACGTTTTCGTCTTTTGAGCTTCTAGTCATGAAATCTATGCAGCCTACTCAATCACTTTTTATAGCTACTGTTTACAGGCCTCCTGGGCCATATGCAGTGTTCCTTACTGAGTTCCCTGAATTCCTATCGGATCTTGTAGTCATAGCAGATAATATTCTAATTTTTGGTGACTTTAACATTCACATGGAAAAGTCCACAGACCCACTCCAAAAGGCTTTCGGAGCCATCATCGACTCAGTGGGTTTTGTCCAACATGTCTCTGGACCTACTCACTGCCACAGTCATACTCTGGACCTAGTTTTGTCCCATGGAATAAATGTTGTGGATCTTAATGTTTTTCCTCATAATCCTGGATTATCGGACCACCATTTTATTGCGTTTACAATTGCAACAAATAATCTGCTCAGACCCCAACCAAGGAAGATTAAAAGTCGTGCTATAAATTCTCAGACAACCCAAAGATTCCTTGATGCCCTTCCAGACTCCCTCTGCCTACCCAAGGACGTCAGAGGACAAGAATCAGTTAACCACCTAACCGAGGAACTCAATTCAACCTTGCGCAATACCCTAGATGCAGTTGCACCCCTAAAAATTAAAAACATCTGTCATAAGAAACTAGCTCCCTGGTATACAGAAAATACACGAGCTCTGAAGCAAGCTTCCAGAAAATTGGAACGGAAATGGCGCCACACTAAACTGGAAGTCTTCCGACTAGCTTGGAAAGACAGTACCGTGCAGTATCGAAGAGCCCTCACTGCTGCACGATCATCCTATTTTTCCAACTTAATTGAGGAAAATAAGAACAATCCGAAATTTCTTTTTGACACTGTCGCAAAGCTAACTAAAAAGCAGCATTCGCAAATGGAGGATGGCTTTCACTTCAGCAGTAATAAATTTATGAACTTTTTTGAGGAAAAGATCATGATCATTAGAAAGCAAATTACGGACTCATCTTTAAATCTGGGTATTCCTCCAGGGCTTCATTGTCCAGAGTCTGCACAACTCTGCCAGGACCCTGGCTCAAGGGAGATACTAAAGTGTTTTAGTACTATATCTCTTGACACAATGATGAAAATAATCATGGCCTCCAAACCCTCAAGCTGCATACTGGACCCTATTCCAACTAAACTACTGAAAGAGCTGCTTCCTGTGCTTGGCCCTCCTATGTTGAACATAATAAACGGCTCTCTATCCACCGGATGTGTACCAAGCTCACTAAAAATGGCAGTAATAAAGCCTCTCTTGAAAAAGCCGAATCTTGACCCAGAAATTATAAAAAACTATCGGCCTATATCGAATCTTCCATTCCTCTCAAAAATTTTAGAAAAAGTTGTTGCGCAGCAACTCACTGCCTTCCTGAAGACAAACAATGTATACGAAACGCTTCAGTCTGGTTTTAGACCCCATCATAGCACTGAGACTGCACTTGTGAAGGTGGTAAATGACCTTTTAATGACGTCAGACCGAGGCTCTGCATCTGTCCTCGTGCTCCTAGATCTTAGTGCCGCTTTTGATACCATCGATCACCACATTCTTTTGGAGAGATTGGAAACCCAAATTGGTCTACATGGACAAGTTCTGGCCTGGTTTAGATCCTATCTGTCGGAAAGATATCAGTTTGTCTCTGTGAATGGTTCGTCCTCTGACAAATCAATTGTAAATTTCGGTGTTCCTCAAGGTTCCGTTCTAGGACCACTATTGTTTTCACTATATATTTTACCTCTTGGGGATGTCATTCGAAAACATAATGTTAAATTTCACTGCTATGCGGACGACACACAGCTGTACATTTCAATGAAACATGGTGAAGCCCCAAAATTGCCCTCGCTAGAAGCCTGTGTTTCAGACATAAGGAAGTGGATGGCTGCAAATTTTCTACTTTTAAACTCGGACAAAACAGAGATGCTTGTCCTAGGTCCCAAGAAACAAAGAGATCTTCTGTTGAATCTGACAATTAATCTGGATGGTTGTACAGTCGTCTCAAATAAAACTGTGAAGGACCTCGGCGTTACTCTGGACCCTGATCTCTCTTTTGAAGAACATATCAAGACTGCTTCAAGGACAGCTTTTTTCCATCTACGTAACATTGCAAAAATCAGAAACTTTCTGTCCAAAAATGACGCAGAAAAATTAATCCATGCTTTTGTTACTTCTAGGCTCGACTACTGCAATGCTCTACTTTCCGGCTACCCGGATAAAGCACTAAACAAACTTCAGTTAGTGCTAAATACGGCTGCTAGAATCCTGACTAGAACCAAAAAATTTGATCATATTACTCCAGTGCTAGCTTCCCTACACTGGCTTCCTGTTAAGGCAAGGGCTGATTTCAAGGTTTTACTGCTAACCTACAAAGCATTACATGGGCTTGCTCCTACCTATCTTTCCGATTTGGTCCTGCCGTACATACCTACACGTACGCTACGGTCACAAGACGCAGGCCTCCTAATTGTCCCTAGAATTTCTAAGCAAACGGCTGGAGGTAGGGCTTTCTCCTATAGAGCTCCATTTTTATGGAATGGTCTGCCTACCCATGTGAGAGACGCAGACTCAGTCTCAACCTTTAAGTCTTTACTGAAGACTTATCTCTTCAGTAGGTCCTATGATTAAGTATAGTCTGGCCCAGGAGTGTGAAGGTGAACGGAAAGGCTGGAGCAACGAACCGCCCTTGCTGTCTCTGCCTTGTCGGTTCCCCTCTTCCCACTGGGATTCTCTGCCTCTAACCCTTTTACAGGGGCTGAGTCACTGACTTACTGGTGTTCTTCCATGCCGTCCATGGGAGGGGTGCGTCACTTGAGTAGGTTGAGCCACTGACGTGGTCTTCCTGTCTGGGTTGGCGCCCCCCCCTTGGGTTGTGCCGTGGCAGACATCTTTGTGGGCTATACTCGGCCTTGTCTTCGGACGGTAAGTTGGTGGTTGTAGATATCCCTCTAGTGGTGTGGGGGCTGTGCTTTGGCAAAGTGGGTGGGGTTATATCCTGCCTGTTTGGCCCTGTCCGGGGGTATCATCGGATGGGGCCACAGTGTCTTCTGATCCCTCCTGTCTCAGCCTCCAGTATTTATGCTGCAGTAGTTTATGTGTCGGGGGGCTAGGGTCAGTCTGTTACATCTGGAGTATTCTCTTGTCTTATCCAGTGTCCTGTGTGAATGTAAATATGCTCTCTCTAATTCTCTCTTTCTTTCTCTCTTTCTCTCGGAGGACCTGAGCCCTAGGACTACCTGGCATGATGACTCCTTGCTGTCCCCAGTCCACCTGGCCATGCTGCTGCTCCAGTTTCAACTGTTCTGCCTGCGGCTACGGAACCCTGACCTGTTCACCGGACGTGCTTGTTGCACCCTCGACAATTACTATGATTATTATTATTTGACCATGCTGGTCATTTACGAACATTTTAACATCTTGACCATGTTCTGTTATAATATCCACCCGGCACAGCCAGAAGAGGACTGGCCACCCCTCATAGCCTGGTTCCTCTCTAGGTTTCTTCCTAGGTTTTTGGCCTTTCTCAGGAGTTTTTCCTAGGGAGTTTTTCCCAGCCACCGTGCTTCTTTCACATGCATTGCTTGCTGTTTGGGGTTTTAGGCTGGGTTTCTGTACAGCACTTTGAGATTTCAGCTGATGTACGAAGGGCTATATAAATAAATTTGATTTGATTTGATTTGATACTTAAATTCACAAAGGACACCGGATAAGACAGGAGAAATACTCCAGATATAACAGACTGACCCTAGCCCCCCCGACACATAAACTACTGCAGCATAAATACTGGAGGCTGAGAAAGGAGGGGTCAGGAGACACTGTGGCCCCATCTGATGATACCCCCGGACAGGGCCAAACAGGAAGGATATAACCCCACCCACTTTGCCAAAGCACAGCCCCCAAACCACTAGAGGGATATCTTCAACCACCAACTTACCATCCTGAGACAAGTCCGAGGATAGCCCACAAAGATCTCCGCCACGGCACAACCCAAGGGGGGGCGCCAACCCAGACAGGAAGACCACATCAGTGACTCAACCCACTCAAGTGACGCACACCTCCTAGGGATGGCATGGAAGAACACCAATAAGCTAGTGACTCAGCCCCTGTAATAGTGTTAGAGGTAGAGAATCCCAGTGGAGAGAGGGGAACCGGCCAGGCAGAGACAACAAGGGCGGTTCGTTGCTCCAGAGCCTTTCCGTTCACCTTCACACTCCTGGGCCAGACTAAACTCAATCATAGGACCCACTGAAGAGATGAGTCTTCAGTAAAGACTTAAAGGTTGAGACTGAGTCTGCATCTCTCACATGGGTTGGCAGACCATTTCCATAAAAACCCAAATTGGTCTCCACGGACAAGTTCTGACCTGGTTTAGAGCATATCTGTCGGAAAGATATCAGTTTGTCTCTGCGAATGGTTTGTCCTCTGACAAATCAACTGTAAATTTCGGTGTTCCTCAAGGTTCCGTTTTAGGACCACTATTGTTTTCACTATATATTCTACCTCTTGTGGATGTCATTCGAAAACATAATGTTAAATTTCACTGCTATGCGGATGACACACAGCTGTACATTTCAATGAAACATGGTGAAGCCCCAAAATTGCCCTCGCTAGAAGCCTGTGTTTCAGACATAAGGAAGTGGATGGCTGCAAACTTTCTACTTTTAAACTTGGACAAAACAGAGATGCTTGTTCTAGGTCCCAAAAAACAAAGTGATCTTCTGTTGAATCTGAGAATTAATCTTGATGGTTGTACAGTCATCTCAAATAAAACTGTGAAGGACCTCGGCGTTACTCTGGACCCTGATCTCTCTTCTGAAGAACATATCAAGACTGTTTCAAGGACAGCTGTTTTCCATCTACGTAACATTGCAAAAATCAGAAACTTTCTGTCCAAAAATGATGCAGAAAAATGTATCCATGCTTTTGTTACTTCAAGGTTGGACTACTGCAATGCTCTACTTTCCGGCTACCCGGATAAAGCACTAAATACACTTCAGTTAGTGCTAAATACGGCTGCTAGAATCCTGACTAGAACCAAAAAATTTGGTCATATTACTCCAGTGCTAGCCTCCCTACACTGGCTTCCTGTTAAGGCAAGGGCTGATTTCAAGGTTTTACTGCTAGCCTACAAAGCATTACATGGGCTTGCTCCTACCTATCTTTCCGATTTGGTCCTGCCGTACATACCTACACGTACGCTACGGTCACAAGACACAGGCCTCCTAATTGTCCCTAGAATTTCTAAGCAAACAGCTGGAGGCAGGGCTTTCTCCTATAGAGCTCCATTTTTATGAAATGGTATGCCTACCCATGTGAGAGACGCAGACTTGGACTCAACCTTTAAGTCTTTACTGAAGACTCATCTCTTCAGTGGGTCCTATGATTGAGTGTAGTTTGGCCCAGGAGTGTGAAGGTGAACGGAAAGGCTCTGGAGCAACGAACCGCCCTTGCTGTCTCTGCCTGGCCGGTTCCCCTCTCTCGACTGGGATTCTCTATTACAGGGACCGAGTCACTGGCTTCCTGGTGTTCTTCCATGCCGTCCCTAGGAGGGCTGCGTCACTTGAGTGGGTTGAATCACTGACGTGGTCTTCCTGTCTGGGTTGGCTCCCCCCTTGGGTTGTGCCGTGGCGGAGATCTTTGTGGGCTATACTCGGCCTTGTCTCGGGATGATAAGATGGTGGTTGAAGATATCCCTCTAGTGGTGTGGGGGCTGTGCTTTGGCAAAGTGGGTGGGGTTATATCCTTCCTGTTTGGCCCTGTCCAGTGGTATCATCGGATGGGGCCACAGTGCCTCCTGACCCCTCCTGTCTCAGCCTCCAGTATTTATGCTGCAGTAGTTTATATGTCGGAGGCTAGGGTCAGTCTGTTATATCTGGAGTATTTCTCCTGTCTTATCCGGTGTCCTGTGTGAATTTAAGTATGCTCTCTCTAATTCTCTCTTTCTTTCTTTCTCTCTCTCGGAGGACCTGAGCCCTAGGACCATGCCTCAGGACTACCTGGCATGATGACTCCTTGCTGTCCCCAGTCCACCTGGCCGTGCTGCTGCTCCAGTTTCAACTGTTCTGCTTGCGGGTATGGAACCCTGACCTGTTCACCGGACGTGCTACCTGTCCCAGATCTGCTATTTTCAACTCTTCAATAGACAGCAGGAGTAGTAGAGATACTCTCAATGATCGGCTTTGAAAAGCCAACTGACATTTACTCTTGAGGTGCTGACTTGTTGCACCCTCGACAACTACTGTGATTATTATTATTTTACCATGCTGGTCATTTATGAACATTTGAACATCTTGGCCATGTTCTGTTATAATCTCCACCCGGCACAGCCAGAAGAGGACTGGCCACCCCTCATAGCCTGGTTCCTCTCTAGGTTTCTTCCTAGGTTTTGGCCTTTCTATGGAGTTTTTCCTAGCCACCATGCTTCTACACCTGCATTGCTTGCTGTTTGGGGTTTTAAGCTGGGTTTCTGTACAGCACTTTGAGATATCAGCTGACGTAAGAAGGGCTATATATATAAATTTGATTTTGATTTGATATATACAGAGAAAAGAGTCGGCCCAAGAATTGAACCCTGTGGCACCCCGGTAGAGACTGCCAGTGGTCCGGACAACAGGCCCTCCAATTTGACACACTGAACTTTGTCTGCGAAGTAGTTGGTGAACCAGGCGAGGCAGTCATTTGAGAAACCAATCTCATACAGTGCCTTCGGAAAGTATTCAGACCCCTTGACATTTTCCTGATTCTGTTAGGTTACAGCCTTATTCTCATCAATCACACAATACCCCATAATGACAAATCAAAAAATATTAATTTGACATTTTTGCTAATTTAAAAAAGAAACCCACTGAAATGTTATATTTATATAAGTAATCAGTCCCTTTACTCAGTACTTTGTTGAAGCACCTTTGGCAGCGATTACAGCCTCGAGTCTTCTTCGGTATGATGCAACAAGTTTGGCACATCTGTATTTGGGGATTTTTTCCCATTCTTCTCTGCAGATCCTCTCAAGCTCTGTCAGGTTGTATGGGGAGTGTTGCTGCACAGCTATTTTCAGGTCCGGGCTTTGGTTGGTCCACTCAAGGACATTGAGACTTGTCCCAATCCTGCATTGTCTTGGCTGTGTGCTTAGGGTCATTGTCCTGTTGGAAGGTGAAACTTCACCCCAGTCTGAGGTCGTTAGCGCTCTGGAGCAGGTTTTCATCAAGGATCTCTGTACTTTGCTCCGTTCATCTTCCCTCGGTCCTGACTAGTCTGCTGAAAAATATCCCCACAGCATGATGCTGCCACCACCATGCGTCAGGTTTCCTCCAGACGTGACGCTTGGCATTCAGGCCAAAGAGTTCAATCTTGGTTTCATCAGACCAGATAATCTTGTTTCTCATGGTCTGAGAGTCCCTTGTCCTTAGTCCATGCGGACTGTCATGTGCCTTTTACTGAGGAGTGGCTTCCGTCTGTCCACTTTACCATTAAGGCCTGATTGTTGGAGTGCTGCAGAGATGGTTGTCCTTCTAGAAAGTTCTGCTATCTTCACAGAGGAACTCTAGAGCTCTGTCAGAGTGACCATCAGGTTCTTGGTCACCTCCCTGACCAAGGCTCTTCTCCCCCAATTGCTCAGTTTGGCCGGGTGGCCAGCTCTAGGTAGAGTCTTGGTGGTTTCAAACTTCTTCCATTTAAGAATGATGGAGGCCACTGTGTTCTTGCACTGTCAACTGCACTACAGACACTGTCAACTGTGGGACCTTATATAGACAGGTGTGTGTGGGACCTTATATAGACAGGTGTGTGTGGGACCTTATATAGACAGGTGTGTGACAGGTGTGTGCCTTTCAAAATTATGTCCACTCAATTGAATTTACCACAGGTGGACTCCAATTAAGTTGTAGAAACATCTCAAGGATGGTCAATGGAAACAGGATGCACCTGAGCTCAATTTCAAGTGTCATAGCAAAGGGTCTGAAGACTTATGTAAATTATGTATTTCCGTTTCTTTATTTTGAATACATTTGCAAAAAAATCTAAAAACCTGTTGTCGCTTTGTCATTATGGGGTATTGTGTTTAGATTGCTTAGAATAAGGCTGTAATGTAACAAAATGTGGAAAAAGTCAAGGGTTCAGAATACTTTCCGAAGGCACTGTATGTAAATACTATATTCTATTCTACTGTATTTTAGTCAATGCAACTCTGACATTGCTCGTTCTAATATTTATATATTTCTTAATTCCATTCTGTGACTTTTAGATTTGTGTATTGTTGTGAATTGTTAGATACTACTGCACTGTTGGAGCTAGGAACACAAGCATTTAGTTAGATATTACTGCATTGTTGGAGCTAGGAACACAAGCATTTAGTTAGATATTACTGCACTGTTGGAGCTGGGAACACAAGCATTTCGCTACAATAACATCTGCTAAATATGTGTGACCAATAAAATTGAATTTCATTTGACAACCATGCTCTCACAAAGCTCTAAGAAACATGTGGTTCTCAGAATGTTACGTGTTAGCTGGGTGTTTTCACAGCGTCTTAATGCTTACTAGCAGCTACCAAAATTACAGCATCTTACTGCTAACTAGCTAGCTACCTGTTTTTAAAGCATCTTACTGCTAACTATCTTGCTCCCTGTTTTTACAGAATCTTACTGCTAACTAGCTAGCTACCTGTTTTTAAAGCATCTTACTGCTAACTATCTTGCTCCCTGTTTTTACAGCATCTTACTGCTAACTAGCTAGCTACCTGTTTTTAAAGCATCTT
This sequence comes from Salmo trutta, assembly GCF_901001165.1. NCBI lineage: Eukaryota > Metazoa > Chordata > Actinopteri > Salmoniformes > Salmonidae > Salmo > Salmo trutta. The sequence continues at coordinate 748,283 of NC_042957.1, read as the reverse complement.
ACTGCTAACTATCTTGCTCCCTGTTTTTACAGAATCTTACTGCTAACTAGCTAGCTACCTGTTTTTAAAGCATCTTACTGCTAACTATCTTGCTCCCTGTTTTTACAGAATCTTACTGCTAACTAGCTAGCTACCTGTTTTTACAGAATCTTACTGCTAACTATCTTGCTCCCTGTTTTTACAGAATCTTACTGCTAACTATCTTGCTCCCTGTTTTTACAGAATCTTACTGCTAACTATCTTGCTCCCTGTTTTTACAGAATCTTACTGCTAACTAGCTAGCTACCTGTTTTTACAGAATCTTACTGCTAACTAGCTAGCTACCTGTTTTTAAAGCATCTTACTGCTAACTATCTTGCTCCCTGTTTTTACAGAATCTTACTGCTAACTAGCTAGCTACCTGTTTTTACAGAATCTTACTGCTAACTATCTTGCTCCCTGTTTTTACAGAATCTTACTGCTAACTAGCTTGCTCCCTGTTTTTACAGAATCTTACTGCTAACTAGCTAGCTACCTGTTTTTACAGAATCTTACTGCTAACTAGCTAGCTGCCTGTTTCACAGCATCTTAATGTATTTTTTTATTTGTATTTATTATGGATTAGTTCCTGCCAAAGCAGCAGCTACTCTTCCTGTGGTCCGGAAAATGTAAGGCAGTAAAAACAAAATAATGACAATACATTCACAACAGATTTGACAACATATTAAGTGTGTGCCCTCTGTGAGTAAGACATTTAAACGTATTAACCTTTGCAAGGCTGCCGGCCCAGACGGCATCCCTATCCGCGTCCTCAGAGCATGTGCAGACCAGCTGGCTGGAGTGTTTACGGGCGTATTCAATCTCTCCCTATTCCAGTCTGCTGTCCCCTGTCCCCATTTGCTTCAAGATGTCCACCATTGTTCTTGTACCCAAGAAAGCAAAGGTAACTGAACTAAATGACTATTGCCCCGTAGCACTCACTTCTGTCATCATGAAGTGCTTTGAGAGGCTAGTTAAGGATAATATCACCTCTACCTTACCTGACACCCTAAACCCACTTCAATTTGCAAACCCCCCCCCAATAGATCCACAGACAAGGCAATCGCCATCGCACTGCACATTTCCCTATCCCATCTGGACAAGAGGAATACCTATGTAAGAATGCTGTTCATTGACTATAGCTCAGCATTCAACACTATAATACCCTCCAAGCTCATCATTAAGCTTGGGCCCTGGGTCTGTGCCAGGAAAATAACCTCTCACTCAATGTCGACAAAACAAAGGAGCTGATCGTGGACTTGGATAGAGGGAGCACGCCCCTATCCACATCGACGGTACCACAGTGGAGTGCTGCAGAGATGGCTGTCTTTCTGGACTGTTATCCCATCTCCAGAAGGACTCTGGAGCTCTGTCAGAGTGACCATCGGGTTCTTGGTCACCTCCCTGACCAAGGACCTTCACCCGTGATTGCTCAGTTTGGCCGGGCAGCTGACTAGTCTCCCCAGTCCCTGCCGCTGAAAAACATCCCCACAGCATGATGCTGCCACCACCACACTTCACTGTAGGGATGGTGCGAATGCTCAGTTTGGCCGGGCGGCCAGCTCTAGTAAGAGTCTTGGTGATTCCAAACTTCTTCCATTTAAGAATGATGGAGGCCACTGTGTTCTTGGCGAGCATCAATGCTGCAGAAACATTTTGGTACCCTTCCCCATATCCTGTCTCGGAGCTCTATGGACAATTCCTTGGTTTTTGCTCTTACATGCACTGTTAGCTATGGGACTTTATATAGACAGGTGTGTGCCTTTCCAAATTATGTCCAATCAATTTAATTTACTACAGGTGGACTCTAATCAGGTTGTAGAAACATCTCAAAGTTGATCAATGGAAATAGATGCACCGGAGCTATTTTTTGAGTCTTAATGCAAAGATTATTTTCCATACATTTGCTAAAATTTGTAAAACCTTTTCTTCACTTTGTCATTATGGGGTATTGTGTGTAGATTGATTAGGAAAAACATGAATTGAATCACTTTTAGAATAAGGCTGTAACCTAACAAAATTTGGAAAAAGTCAATGGGTCTGAATACTTTCCGAATACATTGTAAGTATTCCTCTTGTCCAGATGGGTTAGGGAAGTTTGCAGTGCGATGGCAATTACATCGTCTCTGGATCTATTGGGGCGGTATGTAAATTGAAGTTGGTCTAGGGTGTCGGGTAAGGTGGAGGTGATACAATCCTTAACTAGCCTCTCACAGCACTTCATGATGATAGAAGTGAGTGCTACAGGGCGATAGTCATTTAGTTCAGTTACCTTTGCTTTCTTGATTACAGGAACAATGGTGGACATCTTGACGCAAGTGACGACTGGCATAGGGAGAGATTGAATTTGTTCGTAAACACTCCAGCCAGCTGCTCTGAGGATGCGGCGGCTGGGGATACCGTTTGGGCCGGGAGCAACACGCTTAAATCTCTTACTCACGTCGGCCACAAAGAAGGAGAGCCCACAGTCCTTGGTAGCGGGCCGTGTCGGTGACACTGTGTTATCCTCAAAGCAGGCAAAGAAGGTGTTTAGCTTGTCTGGGAGGAAGACACTGGTGTCCGTGAAGTGGCTGGTTTTACCTTTGTAATCCTTGATTGTCTGTAGACCCTGTGACATAGGTCTCGTGTCTGAGCCGTTGAATTGCGACTCTACTTTGTCTGTATACTGACATTTTGCCTATTTGATTGGCTTATGGAGGGAATAACTACACTGTTTGTATTCAACCATATTCCCAGTCACCTTTCTGTGGTTAAATGCGGTGGTATGCGCTCTCAGTTTTGCGCGAATGCTGCCATCTATCCACGGTTTTTGGTTAGGGTAGGTTTCAATAGTGGGAACAACATCCCTTATACACTTCCTGATGAACTCAGTCACCGTATCCGTGTATGCATAAATGTTATTCTCAGAGGCAACCTGAAACATATCCCAGTCTGTGAGATTGTTCAAAATAATCTTGAAGCATGGTTTCCGATTGGTCAGACCAGCGTTGAAACTTCCTGTTTGAGTTTCTACCTATAGGAAGGGAGGAGCAGAATGGAGTCGTGATCTGATTTGCTGAAGGGAGGGAGGGGAGGGCCTTGTAGCTATCTCGGAAAGGAGAGTAACAATGGTCGAGTGTTTCTGAAGCGCGAGTACTACAGGCAATGTGTTAATAGAACTTCGGTAGGTTTTTCTCAAATTTGCTTTGTTAAAATCAAATCCCCAGGTACAATAAATGCGGCCTCAGGAAATGTGGTTTCCAGTTTGCACAAAGACCGGTGTAGTTCCTTGAGGGCAGTTGTGGTAACGGCTTGAGGGGGAACATACACGGCTATGACTATAACTGAAGAGAATTCTCTTGGGAGTTAATACTGTCACCATTTAATTGTGAGGTATTCTAGGTCAGGTGAACAAAAGGACTTGAGTTCCTGCACGTTATCACAATCACACCATGAGTAGTTAATCATAAAACATACACCACCGCCTTTCTTCTTCCCGGAGAGTTCTTTATTCCTGTCTGCGTGATGTACTGAGAACCCTGCTGGCTGTATGGACTGGGACAGGATATCCTGAGAGAGCCATGATTTCGTGAAACAGAGTATGTTACAGTCCCTGATGTCTCTCTGGAAGGAGATCCTCACCCTGAGCTAATCTACTTTATTGTCCAGGGACTGAACTTTAGCAAGTAATATACTTGGAAGCGGTGGATGGTGTACACGCCTGCTGAGTCAGACTACAAGATCACTCCGAATGCCTCTTCTCTGCTGGCGGCATCTTGGAGCAGCCTCTGGGATTATTTCAATTGCCCTAGGGGGTACGAACAAAGGATCCAATTCAGGAAAGTCGTATTTCTGGTCGCAATGCTGGTGAGGTACCACCGCTCTTTTAACCAAAAGTTATATCCGTCTGTATGTAATAACACAAAAAACGTTCTGGGCTAATGTAAGAAATAACACACAAAAAAGCAAAAATACTGCAAAGTTGCTTAGGAGCTAGAAGCAGAGCTGCCATGTCTGTCGGCGCCATCTTTGATGTGAGAGGATCCAGGAACCCAAATGATTTGGGTGGATCCCATCCTCCTTATAAAACGAGCTTTGTTTCCAGAAGGTATCAAAAATGTCAATAAATGTTATACCCACAGAGCTGCAATAGTCTGGTAGCCAGTTATGTACTGCTAAAACTCTGCTGAACCATTCCATGCCACGATTTAGGGAGGGCAGATTTATTTATTTATATATAAAAAAAATATATTTCACCTTTATTTAACCAAGTAAGCCAGTTGAGAACAAGTTCTCATTTACAACTGTGACCTGGCCAAGATAAAGCAAAGCAGTGCGACACAAACAACAACACAGAGTTACACATGGAATAAACAAGCGTACAGTCAATAACACAATAGAAAAAAAGAAAGTCTATATACAGTGTGTGCAAATGGCGTGAAGAGGTAGGCAATAAATAGGCCATAGTAGCGAAGTAATTACAATTTAGCAAATTAACACTGGAATGATAAATGAGCAGATGATGATGTGCAAGTATTTACATTTACATTTTAGTCATTTAGCAGACGCTCTTATCCAGAGCGACTTACAGTAGTGAATGCATACATTTCATTTCATACATTTTTTTTCTGTGCTGGTAGAGATACTGGTGTGCAAAAGAGCAAAAAAAAAAAAAACATTATGAGGATGAGGTAGGTAGATTGGGTGGGCTATTTACAGATGGACTATATACAGCTGCAGCGATCGGTTAGCTGCTCAGATAGCTGATGTTTAAAGTTAGTGAGGGAAATATAAGTCTACAGCTTCAGCGATTTTTGCAATTCGTTCCAGTCACTGGCAGCAGAGAACTGGAAGGAAAGGCAGCCAAAGGAGGTGTTGGCTTTGGGGATGACCAGTGAGATATACCTGCTGGAGCGTGTGCTAAGGGTGGGTGTTGTTATCGTGACTAGTGAGCTGAGATAAGGCAGAGCTTTACCTAGCATAGATTTATAGATGACCAGGAGCCAGTGGGTCTGGCAACGAATATGTAGCGAGGGCCAGCCGACTAGAGCATACAGGTTGCAGTGGTGGGTGGTATAAGGGGCTTTGGTAACAAAACGGATGGCACTGTGATAGACTGCATCCAGTTTGCTGAGTAGAGTATTGGAAGCTATTTTGTAGATGACATCGCCAAAGTCGAGGATCGGTAGGATAGTAATTTTTACAAGGGTAAGTTTGGCCGATTCTAGATTTGATTTTGGATTGGAGATGTTTAATATGAGTCTGGAAGGAGAGTTTACAGTCTAGCCAGACACATTTACATTTACATTTAAGTCATTTAGCAGACGCTCTTATCCAGAGCGACTTACACCTAGGTATTTGTAGTTGTCCACATATTCTAGGTCAGAACCGTCCAGTGTAGTGAGGCTAGTCGGACGGGCGGGTGCGGGCAGCGAACGGTTGAAAAGCATGCATTTGCTTTTACTAGCGTTTAAGAGCAGTTGGAGGCCACGGAAGGAGTGTTGTATGGCATTGAAGCTCGTTTGGAGGTTAGTTAACACAGTGTCCAAAGAAGGGCCAGATGTATACAGAATGGTGTCGTCTGCGTAGAAGTGGATCAGGGAATCACCTGCAGCAAGAGCGACATTATTGATATATACAGAGAAAAGAGTCTGCCCGAGAATTGAACCCTGTGGTACCCCATAGAGACTGCCAGAGGTCTGGACAACAGACCCTCCGATTTGACACACTAAACTCTGTCTGCGAAGTAGTTGGTGAACCAGGCGAGGCAGTCATTTGGGAAACCAAGGCTAATGAGTCTGCCGATAAGAATGTGGTGATTGACAGAGTCGAAAGCCTTGGCCAGGTTGATGAAGACGGCTGCACAGTACTGTTTTATATCGATGGCGGTTATGACATCGTTTAGTACCTTGAGCGTGGCTGAGGTGCACCCATGAGCAGCTCGGAAACAGGATTGCACAGCGGAGAAGGTACGGTGGGATTCGAAATGGTCAGTGATCTGTTAATTAACTTGGCTTTCGAAGACTTTAGAGAGGCAGGGCAGGATGGATATAGGTCTATAACAGTTTGGGTCTAGAGTGTCACCCCCTTTGAAGAGGGGGAGGACCGCGGCAGCTTTCCAATCTTTAGGGATCTCGGACAAAACGAAAGAGAGGTTGAACAGTATGGGTTTATAGGGGTTGCAAAAATGGCGGCGGATAGTTTCAGAAAGAGAGGGTCCAGATTGTCTAGCCCAGCTGATTTGTACGGGTCCAGGTTTTGCAGCTCTTTCAGAACATCTGCTATCTGGATTTGGGTGAAGGAGAAGCTGGGGAGGCTCGGGGGGGGGGGGGGTAACCAGGAGGAAAGCATGGCCAGCCATAGAGAAACGCTTATTGAAATGTTTGATTATCATGGATTTATCGGTGGTGACCGTATTACCTAGCCTCAGAGCAGTGGGCAGCTGGGAGGAGGTGCTCTTGTTCTCCATAGACTTATCAGGTTAGAGCTACAGGATGCACATTTCTGTTTGAAAAAGCTAGCCTTTGCTTTCCTGACTGACTGCATGTATTGGTTCCTGACTTCCCTGAACAGTTGCATATCGCGGGGGCTATTCGATGCAATTTCCACAGGATGTTTTTGTGCTGGTCAAGGGCAGTCAGGTCTGGAGTGAACCAAGGGCTATATCTGTTCTTAGTTCTACATTTTTTGAAAGGGGCATGCTTATTTAGGATGGAAAGGAAATTACTTTTAAAGAATGACCAGGCATCCTCTACTGACAGGATGAGGTCAATATCCTTCCAGGATACCCCGGCCAGGTCGGTTAGAAAAGCCTGCTCACAGAAGTGTTTTAGGGAGCGTTTGACAGTGATGAGGGATGATCATTTGACCGCAGACCCATTACGGATGCAGGCAATGAGGCAGTGATCACTGAGATCCTGATTAAAAACAGCAGAGCTGTATTTGGAGGGCAAGTTGGTCAGCATAATATCTATGAGGGTGCCCATGGTTACGGATTTAGGGTTGTACCTGGTGGGTTCCTTGATGATTTGTGTGAGATTGCATCTAGCTTAGATCGTAGGACTGCCGGGGCCAGTTTGTTGGTGTCAAGTAGTAACCCAGTCAGTTCCAATTTATGTTTTCCCCATAAGTTTGCGCAGAATTGAGATCTGTTTGTTAAGCATAGCCACCTCATTCATGTAATCCTCCGTTAGCAAACAATTGCCACAGCTTCTACAGGGCAGGAACCATGTGTTAGCTATTCCAGGCGAAGCAGGGTCCATTGCAACCTAGCTAGCTAGCTGGCTAGTTGGTAACAGGTGTTGACACAGGTATCTGAGTTCTTGAGTTCCGAAGGTTTCGGCATCGAGTCGGTGTCCCCCGACAGCAGCTGGCAGGGAAACACAAGAAGCACAATGAGGGGTTATTCTGATCACAATTTGGAATCACACACTGGAAATAAGCACTTTCCTTAATGTTAACTAGCTAGCTACCTGTTTTTATAATTTATTGTAATTAATTTGGTTATCCTATCCAAATTAATCAAGTAGGGGCACAATGAAGGGTTTTTATACATAGAGGTCCCTTTCATTAAATCTAGCGTAGTTATCATGAACCATTATATCATCAATACTAATACCAACAGTTGACAGTCAGTTGCTATGTTCTCATTCTGAAAGGTCCTCGAGTTCTCAGACTTCAAGAATCGAATCACTCTCAAATCAAATCAAACTTTATTTGTCATAAGCGCCAAATAGACTTAATATATGGTATACAAATATACCATGAAATGCTTACTTACAATCCCTTAACCAACAGTGCAGTTCAAGAAGAAGAAAATATTTACCAAGTAGACTAAAATAAAAAGTAACACAATAACAATAACGAGGCTATATACAGGAGGCACTGGTACCAAGTCAGTGTGCAGGGGTAGACGCTAGTTGAGGTAATCTGTACATGTAGGTGTGGGCGAAGTGACTATGCATATGTAACAAACAAACAGCGAGTAGCAGCAGTGTACAAAAGGGTGGGGGGGGTCAATGTAATTGTCCGGTGGGGATTTTATGAATTGTTCAGCAGTCTTATGGCTTGGGGGTAGAAGCTGCTGAGGAGCCTTTTGGTCCTAGACTTGGCGCTCCGGTACCGCTTGCCGTGATCTAGCAGAGAAAACAGTCTATAACTTGGGTGACTGGAGTCTCTGACAATTTTATGGGCCTTTCTCTGACACCGCCTATTATATAGGACCTGGATGGCAGGAAGCTTGGCCCCAGTGATGTACTGGGCCATTCGCACCACTCTCTGTAGTGCCTTATGGTCAGATGCCGTGCAGTTGCCATACCAGGCGGTGATGCAACCGGTCAGGATGCTCTCGATGGTGCAGCTGTAGAACCTTTTGACGATCAGGGCACCCATGCCAAATCTTTTCAGTCTCCTGAGAGGGAAAAGGTTTTGTCGTGCCCTCCAGGTGGCCATTTGATTAATTGTTCAGCAGTCTTATGGCTTGGGGTTAGAAGCTGTTAAGGAGCCTTTAGGTCCAAGATTTGGTGCAGCTGTAGAACTTTTTGAGGATCTGGGGACCCATGCCTGACATCACCTGGTTTAAACGTCTCTAGAGACTATATCTCTCTCATCAGTACTCAATGCCTAGTTTTACCTCCAATGTACTCTCTTCCTACCATAGCTTTGTCTGTACATTATGCCGGGAATCTATGCTATCGTGCCCAGAAACCTGCTCTCTCTGTTCCGAACATGCTAGACGGCCAGTTCGTATATCCTTTAGCCGTACCCTTATCCTACTTTTCCTCTGTTCCTCTGGTGATGTAGAGGTTAATCCAGGTCCTGCAGTGCCTAGCTCCACTCCCACTCCCCAGGTGCTCTCATTTGTTGACTTCTGTAACCGTAAAAGCCTTGGTTTCATGCATGTTAACATTAGAAGCCTACTCCTAAGTTTGTTTTACTCACTGCTTTAGCACTCTCTGCCAACCCGGATATCTTAGCCGTGTCTGAATCCTGGCTTAGGAAAACCACCGAAAACCCTGAAATCTCCATTGCTAACTATAACATTTTCCTCCAAGATAGAACTGCCAAAGGAGGTGGTGTTGCAATCTACTGCAGAGATAGCCTGCAGAGTTCTGTCTTACTATCCAGGTCTGTACCCAAACAATTCGAGCTTCTACTTCTAAAAATTCACCTTTCCAGAAACAAGTCTCTCACTGTTGCCGCTTGCTATAGACCACCCTCTGCCCCCAGCTGTGTCCTCGACACCATATGTGAATTGATTGCCCCCCATCTATCTTCTGAGCTCGTGCTACTAGGTGACCTAAACTGGGACATGCTTAACACCCCAGCCATCCTACAATCTAATCTTGATGCTCTCAATCTCACACAAATTATCTATGAACCTACTAGGATAATGTTGTTGTATTGTATTGTTGTATGTTTTAAATCTGTAATTTATAGATTGTTGCTGCCTTCTGGGCCAGGTCTCCCTTGAAAAAGAGACTCTGGGTCTCAATGGGCTTTTCCTGGTTAAATAAAGGTAAAAAAAATAAAAATACAAAAATCATAAATAAATAGACTGTTCTCTCTGCTACCGCACGGCAAGCGGTACTGGAGCGCCAAGTCGAGTTCCAAAAGGCTTCTTAACAGCTTCTACCCCCAAGCCATAACACTGCTGAACAGCTAATCAAAGGGCTACCCAGACCACTCTTTTATGCTGCTGCTACTCTCTGTTAATAATCTATGGATAGTCACTTTAACTCTACCTAAATGTACATATTACCTCAATTACCTCAACTAACTGGTACCCCCTGTTTATAGCCTCACCTGTTATGTTACTGCTGCTGTTTAATTATTTGCTACTTAAAAAAAATAATAATCACTTAACACTTTTTTTTCTTAACTTCTTAAAGCATTGTTGGTTAGGGGATTGTAAGTAAGCATTTCACTGTAAGGTCTACTACACCTGTTGTATTCAGCATTTCACTGTAAGGTCTACTACACCTGTTGTATTCAGCATTTCACTGTGAGGTCTACACCTGTTGTATTCAGCATTTCACTGTGAGGTCTACTACACCTGTTGTATTCAGCATTTCACTGTGAGGTCTACTACACCTGTTGTATTCAGCATTTCACTGTGAGGTCTACTACACTTGTTGTATTCAGCATTTCACTCTAAGGTCTACTACACCTGTTGTATTCAGCATTTCACTGTAAGGTCTACTACACCTGTTGTATTCAGCATTTCACTGTGAGGTCTACTACACCTGTTGTATTCAGCATTTCACTGTGAGGTCT